>NW_008704083.1:2795621-2808334 GCF_000326865.2 Helobdella robusta
ATATAAATATATATATATATATATATATATATATATATATATATATATATATATATATATATATATATATATATATATATATATATATATATATATATATATATATATATATATATATATATATATATATATATATATATATATATATATATATATATATATATATATATATATATATATATATATATATATATATATATATATATATTTATATATATATATTTATATATATCTTTATATTTATCTTTATATTTAAAGATTTTTGAAAGTTGCAATAAAAATGTTATTTATAAATTTTAAAAAAATTATTAAACGTCATTTTTGAAACGTAAATACATCAAATTCCGTCAGTTGCATCACATCGTATCACATGAAGCTTTGTGACGTCACATTCCATCATTTTATATCTCTTTGTTCCATCCCCATCGCATTGTCACTTTGCAACATCACAGCAACTTTGCATCAAACAACATCACATCAAACATCTCATCACATCAACTTCACATCAAACAACATCACATCAAACATCTCATCACATCAACTTCACATCAAACAACATAACATCAAACATCTTATCACATCAACTTCACATCAAACAACATCACATCAAACATCTCATCACATCAACTTCACATCAAACAACATCACATCAAACATCTCATCACATCAACTTCACATCAAACCACATCACATCAAACATCTCATCACATCAACTTCACATCAAACAACATCACATCAAACATCTCATCACATCAACTTCACATCAAACAACATAACATCAAACATCTTATCACAGCAACATTCGATCGCATTACATCACTGTACCTCAAAATTGACGCTAATCTTCTAGCAAACTGCGTCCAACCAGGTACTTACTATTACGTTGTACATAATGGTCAGTCCTCATTACATGAAATTATTTCACGTCTCGAGCTTTTGTGTAAATGGAATCCACTTATTTACCAAAAACATTTATATACAACGCCGTCCTCATCATGCAAAACATAACATAACACAAAACATTTCACATAACATCACTAGGAAACAAACACAACGTTATACACATCAACATCACTTATCATTTAAAATCCTATCACATGGTATCAGAAATTTTTACACAAAAAAAATCAGGCAGTTGTTTTACAACAAAAAGCACGTTCTACTCCGCCGGCACACCCCACCACATCCCATCAACTGACGCAACATCAAACCAACTAACATTGCATTAGTAATGGAAGATTTTCCAACTAAATTGTTACCAAACAATTTTTTTACCATTATGTTTGTAAAGGTGTCTACTAACATGGGTTAAAATATTGAAACTCAATTAGAGTGGGAAATGCCTAAAAAACGTTGTTTAAATTAAGATATCGAATAACAATTTTTGAAAATTTTATTACAAATATTTTGAGTTAAACAAATAATTTTTAATCATTCCTAACACGTGCTTTGCATTTATATTTCACCATATGCACTTGATTAATGAAAAATCACATTTTACTGTCATGTTTTAATTTTAGGATTGCTTGTTGTGTGGTTTAAGATGGATGATAACGTTGGTTCTGTGGCGTTTTTTTATCTGTTTTATCTGTGGCGACCCGAACACACCGGCTCAGTGGTTCATACAAGAAACTTCGAAAGGCTTTTTTACATTATTAAAGCATGGAAAAGTGGTCAATGACTATAACATTTTGGGACGTGTACAGGAAGCTCAGAAAACTAAAAACATGTAGAAATGACCTATACAACAATTTTGTTGAGATCACTAAAAAATCGTCTCAAGATTTGCAGGCACAGAAAGATTTATCAAAGATCAACAAAAGCGCACTTCCTCCGAGTTCAGTGCGTCTGCTGGATGTAGTTCCACAAATTCGTCATCAAGTCGCCTTCCATATTTATGCATAAGATTTATGCATTCTTAGCAACTAACCCGCTCAACTTTACAAAAATAACCCGGCTGAAACTAGAAAGAAATACAGAGTGACAGACAATTTGTCTGAAGTGAGCTAAAAGCAATCTTGCCAAGGGCAGCAAAGAAGAGGGGATAAGCTACTTGGTAGCAGAAGAAACATTGTATCATTCGCGATGTAAACTATTTTTTGAGAGAGGTGGATATTACTTAAAAAATGATGAAGAAGGAAAGAGGCAAAGGAAAATTGATGAAAACAAGTAACTGTTTTTGTCAATGATTTGAATCAGAAATAGAGCATGGAATAACTAAACTTGACCAAGTCCACACTAAACAGCAGAAGTCTGATCAGTCACCAGATAAATCTTCACTTATTTAAAGTATTGGCTAAAAATAAAACACAAAGAAAAATATCATGACACGTTGTTGTACTTCACAAAACAGAAGAAAAGGACAGACGTTCTTTGCTTCTACGATTGCACTGACATTTTGCGAGGGCATCGCACTAATCTTGAACATGAAGACGAGAAAACATTGGAAGAAATTTTCTACAACATGTTTTCAAGAAAAGCACCAGCAGATGTGATCAAACCAGAAACTCTACCTCCAACAGAGGGTGCAGCTGCACAACATTCACTGCGTGCCTACCTGCAGACCAGGGACGGGACCCTTTTACAAATCATGTCTCTGAAACCAATCGACTATGAATGGGCATAACGTGAATATGGGTATGAGCCAGTTCCTACACTAAACCCTATGACTTCGAAGGAACTACTGAAGCTAACAAGATGTAATTGTAAATGAGATTGCAACAACAGACCCTGCGGCTTTAAGAAGAATGGGGTCACATGTGCCTCAGTCTAGAATTTGCAAGAAATTACATGCAAGTTTTGCATTTATGATGATAAGTTTGACGAAGACATAAACAATGAAATTTGAGGCATTTGACATTGTGAATAACAATAACTGTGATTGTAATTTAGCAATTTTTAAAGGAAAACATTTTTAAAATTTTGTTTTTTTGAAAATTGTCCATCCATAGCCTAACTTCAATAATTTTTTTTATGGTATTTCCCACAGGAATTGAGTTTCAACATTTTAACACGTTACTACACACCATTACAAACATATTGGTGAAAAATTATCATGTAACCATTTAGTTGGCAGATTTTTGAAATTTCCGATAAAATGCCCTTACTGCATGACTTTATCGGTCATAAATGTTGCATATTTGATGTTCATTATTGCATTATGCATTCTAGCATAGCCTACGCTTTCATGCAAAAAAGCATCCAACATAAATTGCTTCTGTTGTTTTTAACCGACTGCATTTAAAGGTTTCATCGAGGAAATGTTTGTTAAGTTCTCCCCCGGGAAGTCAACTCATGTATGCCATGCAATTTAATCTCGTTCCGCATCAATTACTTCCAATTCGTTCTACATTTTCTGATGCCCTTTTATGCTATTCTACATTTTCTGCCATTTCTGCAGTTTAAAAACATCAGTGAGAAAGATGACGATGGATGAAAGCAATTAGTAAATAAATGTTTCAAATAACGTTTGGGGGTGAAAGTTATAGCCGCTTTCACAATCGTTTCAAATTTTCATACGAAACGTTAAAACTTCGTTCATCTTATACTGAAAATAAAATTTTGTCGATGGCAAACTTCATAAAAAAACTGATGCATAATTTAGTTTAAAAATAAAATAAATTAATTTAATGCAGAAGATATTTTGAAAGAATTGAAATTATGATTGATGTTTGTTCACCATTAAATTGATAGAGTAATGAATTTTATATTACTTGTTTTCATGTTATCTACTAATGTTATATCAACAAATATCGTCTAAAATACTGAAAAATAACTTTACTGCCTCTTATAAATGACTATAGATAATTAAAATATTTCATTATATTAATACTTCGAAACTCAAAGTTTGGAAAATAAACCAACAAATGTTCGTCGCGGTTTAACATTTGAAAAATGTATACAAATAATAATCATGGACAATGGACATAAGCGGCGCAACCAGGGTTTTGTTTCGGGGGAGGGAGTTAAAATACAGTTTTTCTTTACAGAGTTCGAACTATGACAAATGAATAAATAGAGCAACAAAAAATAAAATAGGAAAAATACTATCAAAATATAAATGTAAATAAACTAAAAACTATTATTTTTATTATAACAATTAAATTATAGATAACAGACAACTTAATTTATACAAAAAATTTTTTCAAACTGAATATGTCTGGCATTTAAATTATGGTGAACGTTTAACAAAACTAGCCAATTTCGGTTCGTTTTTTGGATTTTTATTTTATCTCTTATTTTGATTGTTTAAAAATATTTAAAGCTTTGTAGGCTATAGCTTTTTTTGTGGCAATTTGACACCGGTAAAGTTGCCAAAATTTGAAGTAGAATGTATATATATATATATATATATATATATATATATATATATATATATATATGGTTACAAACTTTTATCACACAAATCTTGGGCATACTAAAGCGGATTTAGAAGATAATTTTTTGGAGGCAAAACTAGCTTTCCATACTTCTCGTATGCCTGAAGACTATTTCAAGTCTTTACACTATTTTATTATATATATATATATATATATATATATAAAACAAATAAAAATAAATAACATACAAATAAACAAAAGATAATTAAATGAAATTAAACATAATTGAATTGGTGCAAAAAAATGTGTGACGTGCCACAAATTTGCTCTTCCAGACGTTTTCAACAATTTTTGAAATACTTTCGAGATTAAATTATCAAACTAAAAATCTTATGATTTCTTAAAAAATTGAACCAGCTTCTACTGCAAAAATAAAATGAAACTTTATCTCTCCCGCCCTGAATTAGCATATTTACTCCATAACGCACATACTCATGTCGTACAATAGAATTGTCTGTACAGTGTACACATAAAGACATATTCATGCATTTGAAAATACACTGTCATGAGTTTTTCATGCATAACGATTACAATTACTA
This sequence comes from Helobdella robusta, assembly GCF_000326865.2. Lineage (NCBI taxonomy): Eukaryota > Metazoa > Annelida > Clitellata > Rhynchobdellida > Glossiphoniidae > Helobdella > Helobdella robusta. Next base: position 2,800,540 of record NW_008704083.1, read on the forward strand.
AATATTATTTATTTTATTATAATGGTAAACTTCGGCTGTGAGTGCGCCAGTTGTTACTGTAACCATCACTCTCATGAACATTAACGACGTTGAAGCTCATTAATTACAATCATAAATATGCCTTACATTCAAAGTATTTTAACCAAATTTTAACGCTGCCAATATGTTGCTAAAAGTACAATAAAAAAAATGTTTAATTTTTAGAAATATCAACAAAAATTCAAATTATTTTTTTTACAATGGCTATATGCAAACAAAACAGATCAAATTATGAAATATTTTATTTATTTTGGAGAGGCGGGGCTTTGAACCCCCCCCCCCTCCCGGCTAGGCCAATGTAGACAAAGCGGATGGATGCACGAAAGTAAATATAAAAATATTGAACAAAAATTAACGAAGAAAATAATTCTTTGAGTGAAATTTTTTGCACTCACTCGACGAAAATAAGGAGCTTATTGAAATGATGTTGAGCAATTGTATGAACAAGATAGTCTCGTGAAATCTCCATGCACCGAAACAAGCAGCAGATTAGCGGTTCTTCAAGCAGGATAGTGATATTTTTAAGCAAAATTATTCTATTCACCATTAGAAATAAGCGTGAGATATTGTTTATAGTTATAATTAAGATTCAAAAATAATGAAATAAGATCATTGTTATTATTATTTGTATTATTATCTCGCTTATATCAATTTCTTATGTTTGATTGTTGGTTTGTTTGCCAAAGAATCTTGTAATCGATTTTTCGAAAACTCCCCGTCATTCGATTGAACTGCGATTTTGCTAATTTCCGATGACAACTCATGAAATAATCAACAGATTTAATTATATTTTCTTAAACAATAGACAACTATAATAAAATAAACATATGATCTGACAAATTAATCATGTTAAATATGCCTCTGCATTGTTTTTTGATGGATTGACATTGGTTTTAGAAAACATTTCTGTTTCATCTGACTTTTTGGTTGTTGCTGGTGATTTTAATGCTCACATTGAAAGATGTAATGAATTAAATGCCATAAAACTGTTGGATATTTTTAAGTCGTTCCAAGTTTGTTGTCGAGTTGATGGACCTGCCCATATTTTGGGTGGAACACTCAATCTCGTCGTTTCATCGGTTGATTTTCCACCTACGGATTGCACGATATTTCCATGTGGTGTTCATTCAGACCATAGCTTCATCAAGATTATTTTTCCGTTTGTTTATAGGAAGCCTACTATATTAAAAAATTAGTTCGGTTATGGGATCGTATCAACAGTACATTGTTTGAAAATCTTGTTTCTCAATCGTTTATTAGTGGTCCGTTTGATTTAAAAGATCCTGATGTTATTTACAATTTGTTTGTCAAAGAGATGCAATCAATTGTTAATGCAATTGCCCCACTGCATTACGTTAAGTCCAATGATACCAACATTGCTCCCTGGTTTAATGATCAATGCAGACGTATGAAAAGAGCTTGCCGTAAATTGGAAAAAGCATATCGAAAAAACCCTAAAGATGTTAATAAAATTGCCTGAAAAAAGGCTCTGTTTTCAAAAAATTCTGTTTACACTGAATCAAAAATTTGTATTTCAAAAACTTGATCCTTGTTCATAAATCTAGTCCTAAAAAATTGTGGGCAACTATTAATAAATTATTAGGTAAATCATCCACCAGTCATTCAGTTGACGAATCTAATATAAAGTTTACCCCAACAAAATTTGCCACATTTTTTAGTGATAAGATTAAAAAAGTTAGAGAACATACAAATTCCTTGCTTGAGCCTCCCAGTGCTCCTAGTGATTTAGGGTTGTCTGACTCGTTCAGTTTTTTTATTCCATGTTCTGGTGATGAAATTAAGAAAGTTGTGCTCGGTTCACCATCAAAGACATTTTTCTATGACATTATTCCTGTGCATATTTTCAAACAATATATAGATTTGTTCATACCGGTTCTCACATTTTTTATCAATTTGTGTTTTGACACTGGTTATTTTCCTAAGGCGTTAAAACATGCCGCCGTGACTACCTTATTAAAAAAACCATCTCTTGATAAGGATGATATCGCCCGATTTCCAACCTCTTGTTTTTATCAAAAGTCGTTAGTTCTAAAACACTTTTTAATTAAATTGAATGTGCATGGTTTAATTCCAATCCATCAGTCTGGTTACAGGCAGTATAACTCTACTGAAACTGCTCTGATCGAAATTTCTTCTGAATTGTTTGCATCTATGGATTTACAAAATGTTTCACTTTTAGATTTATTAGATATGAGCGCTGCGTTAGACTGGGTCGAACAATCACTCCTTGTTCATAAACTCAAACTTCGTTTTGGAATTGCCGGTGCGATTGCTTCATGGTTCGATTCCTATTTGATTGGTAGGACGCAACAGGTTCGTTTCAATAATTTTTTGTCCAACGTCAAAGTTGTTATTTCCGGTGTGCCCCAAGGTTCGGTTTTAGGGTCTCTTTTGTTTATTTTGTACATTATCCTATTATTGAAAAAAATGGTTTCAGATATCATTGCCTTTGCGGATGATTTGCAAATAATTGGTTGTGGTAACACAGACCTGGGTTTTGAGGCGGTGGTTGATAGATTTTTTTGTTGTTTTAATGGATTAAGTAAATAGATAATAAATAATAAACAAAAACTAAACAAAAACAAAACATAAATTCTGCCTGTCGGTACTTGGCAGCAATTAAAAAAGATTAATATTAATTCCGTCAACATCGGTGGTTCTAATGTTGAGTTCTGCACTTCTGTTAAAAATCTGGGCGTTGTATTTGATACTGCAATGTGAATAGATCAACATACAAAGTCATTGATTAAAGATTGTTGCTATCAACTTTGCAAACTCAGGTAAATAAAAAATCAGTCACTTTGAAATGTTTGGTTCACGCATTCATTCACTCAAAATTGGATTACTGCAAGAGCATTTTTTACGGAGTTTCAAATCAATTGATTAGTCGTCTTCAGTCAATTCAAAATCGATGATTCCACCAGACGAAAGCAGTGCCTTTGAGTTGCATTATAGGGTGCTATATAAATTCTCTAATAATAATAATGTTAACATCTATTATTTTCCCCACAAAGAAAAAATTACATTAAGATAGATAAAATGAAATGAAATAAAGTTTGAATAAAATAATCGACGATAATCAAAAATGATTTAGGTAAAAAAAATTATAAAAGCGTATTCTACGTAGCTTGTCATTCAGTGAAAGAAACACGAAATGAGTACAACGAGAACAGATTAGTTTTACTTGATTCATTCCGTCAAATTTCTATCACAATAAACAGCGTATGATGAGGATATCGCAGAGTTAATAAGGCTATTATAAAATTGATCAGACCAAATAATGTCAACTAGCGACAAATCGAAACATTGAAAAAACCTAGCGGCGAAATTTCGAACGTGTTGATTATTATTTTTAAATGTTTTAAATTGTCAAGTAAATTGTTATGGAGGTTATTAGAATATTTGTCTATTTTATATTGTTTTGAATTGAAAAAATTAGACTCATGGCAGACGGTGAGCTCCAATATTTCAATTGTGTTGTCACGGGGTAGTGCGATGTCGGGACGAAGTGATTTGAAGAGACACGACAGTGGGCGGATCCCATCATAAACGACGTCTGCATACATCGTAACCTCTGGTCCTGCGCATGATTTCAATTTTTCTATTATTATATTTAAAATGTTGTTATGGCGTGTTGTGTATCTTTTTAATGCTGCCACTGAGCTGCAGTTGGATAGGACATGTTTGTTGGTTTGCCGATCATTGCAAAGTGTACAAAGGGCAGAAGACGATTTTCCCCATCTAAATAGATTAGCATTCGTTAGAAGCTGTTGAATAAGGCTTTTTTTCCTAACAAATTTGAACAGTACTTCAGGAAGTTTGGCGGTAAACCTCGACCAGTGAGCAATACTAACCGCGGGAATGTTGTCTTTAATCGACTAAAAATGGTCTCTTGGCAGCGGAGTGACAGCAAATGTTCCAGTTCTTCATTTACTTGCCGGTTCTTTAGAGCGCTGAGTGTCGATTTTGTGTCATTTGAGTCGGGAAGCATGTTGTCAATTTTAATATACTTATTGTATGACCCACTCCACAAATATTTTAACTCCTCGTGGTTGTTTGATTTAAGGTAATTTCGTAATTTTACTCTTACAGATTCGGCAAAATGTTTGAGTGATCTAACATTTAGACCACCTGACTTATATGGGAACGACATAGTTTCCAACAGACAGCTGCTGATAGGCAATGATAGCCATGTTCTTGCCGATTCGGTGACCAAGGTATCTAAGTTTTCACCAATCCAAGTCAGCGATGTATCGTACATTCGAAACTCAAACACAAATTGTGACGGCAAGTAAAATCTGATGATTTGTAGTTTGAGTTGAGCTGTTGTGTTCAGTTCACTGACAGTTGTTAATATTTTTTTGAGTTTATTGACCATTAGATTGTTGGCCTTTGTATTATTTCCTTCGAAATCGTATAATTTACCTAAATATACGAAGTGGCCTCCAATATCTACATGAGGAATATGTTTGTTGTCGATGGACAGCATTGGATGAAACTGTTCATAAGCACCTTTTCTTTTTCTCATGCCGAATGAGGAACATTTGTCTATCCTCATTGTTATTCCAGTAGCTTTGCACCATGCATTGTTTAAGTCGATTAACTTTTGAGCGCTTCCAGTTTTTGAGCGCAGTTAGCAATGATCGCCGTGTCCTCTGCGAATTGTAACCACGCTCTTGTCTTTAATTTAGCCGTGGGACCCCATATGTAGCTGCATTGTTGATATTCGGTTTTTTCAACTAGTTTCATTAGGGGGTTAAAGCAGAGGTTGAAGAGCAGTGGAGACATGGGATCACCTTGAAGCACTCCTCGCTTGACTGGAATGTGCGGTGTTAGCTGGTCGCATCCGGATACTGTTATTGTGTAGTTTGTGTAAATGCATTTAATTAAGTTGCTTATATGAGATGGAATATGATGGAAGTTCAGAGTTGGTGAGATGAGATTGTGGTTGACCTCTCCAAACGCGTTTCGAAGGTCGAGTAGGAAAACAATTATAGTTCTTTGATGTTTCCTGGCAGACCATCAATTTTTGGGTAGAATCCTTTTTGAATATTTGTGTTGATCAGACTATTTTTTTTCTAAAAAATTATATATTTTATTGTTGATGAATGATGAGAATATTTTGTATAAAGTTGGTTGCAATGTTATGGGCCTGAAGTTTGAAGGGTCGTTGGCGTCACCTTTTTTGTGGATGAGAACTGTGAAACCCTTTTTCCAGCAAGTGGGGATATTGCAAGATACCCAGCATTGAACCAACAGTTTGTGGAGAATTGTTTGTAGTATTGGGCATTTTTTAAATGGAATTATCGAAATCTGATCAAAAGGGCATGGTGATGATTTTGATTTATATTTATGGATTATTGTTGAAATTTCGTGGTATGTAGAAGGGCTTGTGTTGCAGAGTTTTGTAGTTTTGGAGCCCAGCTAGGTATTTGGTATTTTGTTTGATGAGGATTGTTGAGAGTTGAATGAAAAATTGATGGCATTCGGTGACACCAAACAGTGGCTTCAAATTTTCTGTTTGGTCGAATATTTTCTTGCATGTCCCCCAAAAGCACTGTTTTAGCTGAGACGTGACGTCGACTGATTGCTCGCATTTTGTTAATTTTTTTGACTTTATTTGAGCTCTGAGCGCTTTGCTTGTTGTGATGATTTGGTCATCGAAGCGCTGATTGTTGTGGCCTAGTAGCTTTAGCTGTTTTAGTTTTTTTTTTAGATTTTAGATTGATTTGTTGGAGCTGGTATTATTGACTGTTTGTTGTTTAAGAGTGCCATAGTTTGTGGCGAAATAGTTGTAAATCATTTGTTGGTAGGCGGACGTGAAGTTGTCGATATTATCATAGCTTGGAAGTGATTGTGGTTGTAGTTGAAAGTAAACGTTGGCTTCGGACCATTGGGTCGACGTCTTGGGTAGTTTGGTGCCCGGCAGAGTGGATTCGATTGTGTCACTGGCCGGCGTTGATGGAGAAATTGGTGTTGTGCGACTTGATTTGGGAAACGTTTGTTGTTCCGGGGAGATGATGCTGTATCGTCAATTTCGTTTGTTGAGTTATCCGTTAGTTGAATTTCTTTATGCATTTTGCATGAGCGCTGGTGCATAATTAACCCTTTCCTGGCTTTGCATCCTTTTCCGCAACAACACGTTATAATATTATTTTCTAAATTTATTGAATAATTATCCACAGACTTGCCATTATAAATATCAGATAAAATGTTTATGTTTGATTTTACATTTGAACGAACAACGTTGTTGTTTGAATTAGCAGTATTTTTAGTACACCTCCAGGAGTAAATTACAGTATAAATTGATTTAATTAAAATAAAATATTTAAGGTTAATGAAATTTAATTTTTAAAGTATCGCCATAATCCTCTAAATTTTTCAAGACAACAGAATCTATTTTAAAACTAATTTGAACGACATAAAATCAAAATTATGCTTAAAAATATTGAGCTAAACGTAAACGTTCAACCCTCGTATTGTTCGAGCAGCATTAATAATAATGTAAACTCTTTTATTATTCAGAGAAAACCAGTAAAATCAAAAATAGTCAAAATAAAATATGTCAATAAAATGTTAAAATTAAATATTGTATAACGTAAGATAATTATAAGATAAATAAATAAATAAATAATAATAATAATAAATCAAAAATGATTTAGGTAAAGAAAAACAAAAAAAAAATTATAAAAGCGTATTCTACGTAGCTCGTCATTCAGTGAAAGAAACACGAAATGAGTACAACGAGAACAGATTAGTTTTACATTGATTCATTCCGTCAAATTTCTATCACAATAAACAGCGTATGATGAGGATATCGCAGAGTTAATAAGGCTATTATAAAATTGATCAGACCAAATAATGTCGACCAGCGACAAATCGAAACAATTGAAAAAACCTAGCGGCGAAATTTCGAACGTGTTGATTATTATTTTTAAATGTTTTAAATTGTCAAGTAAATTGTTATGGAGGTTATTAGAATATTTGTCTATTTTATATTGTTTTGAATTGAAAAAATTAGACTCATGGCAGACGGTGAGCTCCAATATTTCAATTGTGTTGTCACGGGGTAGTGCGATGTCGGGACGAAGTGATTTGAAGAGACACGACAGTGGGCGGATCCCATCATAAACGACGTCTGCATACATCGTAACCTCTGGTCCTGCGCATGATTTCAATTTTTCTATTATTATATTTAAAATGTTGTTATGGCGTGTTGTGTATCTTTTTAATGCTGCCACCGAGCTGCAGTTGGATAGGACATGTTTGTTGGTTTGCCGAGCATTGCAAAGTGTACAAATGGCAGAAGACGATTTTCCCCATCTAAATAGATTAGCATTCGTTGGAAGCTGTTGAATAAGGCCTTTCCTAACAAATTTGAACAGTACTTCAGGAAGTTTGGCGGTGAACCTCGACCAGTGAGCAATTCTTACCGCGGGAATGTTGTCTTTAATCGACTTAAAAATGGTCCCTTGGCAGCGGAGTGACAGCAAATGTTCCAGTTCTTCATTTACTTGCCGATTCTTTAGAGCGCTGAGTGTCGATTTTGTGTCATTTGAGTCGGGAAGCATGTTGTCAATTTTAATATACTTATTGTATGACTCACTCCACAAACATTTTAACTCCTCGTGGCCGTTTGATTTAAGGTAATTTCGTAATTTTACTCTTAGAGATTCGGCAAAATGTTTGAGTGATCTAACATTTAGACCACCTGACTTGTATGGGAGCGACATAG
>NW_008704083.1:2808384-2844640 GCF_000326865.2 Helobdella robusta
TTGAGTAGTTCGTGTATATGCATTTAATTAAGTTGATTATATGAGGTGGAATATGATGGAAGTTCAGAGTTGATGAGATGAGATTGTGGTTGACCTCTCCAAACGCGTTTCGAAGGTCGAGTAGGGAAACAATTATAGTTCTTTGATGTTTCCTGGCATCGTTGAGAAGATGACTTAAGAGCTGATTATGCTCGGTCAAACCATCGATTTTTGGGTAGAACCCTTTTTGAATGTTTGTGTTGATCAGACTATTTTTTTCTAAAAAATTATATATTTTATTGTTGATGAATGATGAAAATATTTTGTATAAAGTTGGTTGCAATGTTATGGGCCTGAAGTTTGAAGGGTCGTTGGCGTCCCCTTTTTTGTGGATGAGGACTGTGAAACCCTTTTTCCAGCAAGTGGGGATATTGCAAGATACCCAGCATTGAACCAACAGTTTGTGGAGAATTGTTCGTAGTATTGGGCATTTTTTAAATGGAATTATCGAAATCTGGTCGAAAGGGCATGGTGATGATTTTGATTTATATTTATGGATTATTGTTGAAATTTCGTGGTATGTAGGAGGGCTTGTGTTGCAGAGTGTTGGAGGCTTTTGTAATTTTGGAGCCCAGCTAGGTATTTGGTATTTTGTTTGATGAGGATTGTTGAGAATCGAAAGAAAATATTGATGGCAATCAGTGACACCAAACAGTGGTTTCAAATTTTCTGTTTGGTCGAATATTTTCTTACATGTCCCCCAAAAGCGCTGTTTTAGCTGAGACGTGACGTCGACTGATTGATCGCATTTTGTTAATTTTTTTGACTTTATTTGAGCTCTGAGCGCTTTGCTTGTTGTGATGATTTGGTCATCGAAGCGCTGATTGTTGTGGCCTAGTAGCTTTAGCTGTTTTAGTTCTTTTTTTAGATTTTTGATTGATTTGTTGGAGCTGGTATTATTGACTGTTTGTTGTTTAAGAGTGCCATAGTTTGTGGCGAAATAGTTGTAAATCATTTGTTGGAAGGCGGACGTGAAGTTGTCGATATTGTCATAGCTTGGAAGTGATTGTTGTTGTAGTTGAAAGTAAACGTTGGCTTCGGACCATTGGGTCGACGTCTTGGGTAGTTTGGTACCCGGCAGAGTGGATTCGATTGTGTCACTGGCCGGCGTTGATGGAGAAATTGGTGTTGTGCGACTTGATTTGTGAGACGTTTGTTGTTCCGGAGGTGATGCTGTGTCGTCAACTTCGTTTGTTTGGTTATCCTTTAGTTGAATTTTTTTATGCATTTTGCATGAGCGCTGGTGCATAATTAACCCTTTCCTGCCTTTGCATCCTTTTCCGCAACAACATGTTATAATATTATTTTCTAAATTTATTGAATGCTTGTCCACAGAATTGCCATTATAAATATCAGATGAAATGTTTATGTTTGATTTAACATTTGAACGAACAACGTTGTTGTTTGAATTAGCAGTATTTTTAGTACACCTCCAGGAGTGTTTATTAACGTTAACGAATGTTTTGTCGCAATGTGGACATTTAGTTGAATTAACAGTATAAATTGAATTAATTAAAATAATTAAAATAAAATATTTAAGGTTAATGAAATTTAATTTTAAATGTATCGCCATAATCCTCTAAATTTTTCAAGACAACAGAATCTATTTTAAAACTAATTTGAACGACTTAAAATCAAAATTATGCTTAAGAATAGTGAGCTGAACGTAAACGTCCAACCCTCGTATTATTCGAGCAATAATAATAGTAATAATAATAATAATAATAATAATAATAATAATAATAATAATAATAATAATAATAATAATACTGCCACGTGATAATGGATCGTTCAAAAATTCTTTGCTGGGCAGCGTGATGTTTGAGGACGTCATGTGCTGTTTGGCGATAACCGGGCTCCAATATGACGAGAAGATCCCCGCCTATTAGAAGCTTCGTGTGTGATGCGCCATTCAGCATGTCTTCATATACGGCGGTTGTGGCGTGTTGTTGATTTCTCTGAACCTAGGAAGAGTGTGATGAACCTTTTTGACCTTTGCGAACGCATCATACCCGCATAAGGTGACGAAGTATTTTGAATTCGTATAATTTACGCTTAAAAGATTGAGGTGTTTTTAAAATTATCAGCAACTGGTCTACACTTTTGAACTACCTCGTATTATTAATTATTTTTCTTTCACTAGTCAACTATATGCTAAAGATTCTTATCTCATATTTATACTTCTTTTCCTCCATCTAATCTCAATAGTGTTCTTCATAATCTATCTCTATGTCATTCTTCAGTTATCGCTTGGTCTGACTCTATGTGTCTTAAACTTAATCGTTCTAAATTTGATTTTATTTGTTTTAATAAATCGAAACGTTATATTTTTAATCCTTCTATTATTTTACCTAATTCTAAAACTCTTGATGTATCTCATAAGTTTTGTAGTCTAGCCTTTATCTTTGATTCTAGCGTGTCTCTTTCTTTTCAGAATAATAGAGCTGCTAGAAGTTCTTACTTTCATTTACGTAGAATAAACAAACTTCTGTTTTTACTTGACGATTCTTCTCTTCTCCTTGTTACTTCGTTAGTCTTATCTAGGATTAATTATTGTAACTCGCTCTACTATGGTCTAAATAAACAAACTTCTGTTTTTACTTGACGATTCTTCTCTTCTCCTCGTTACTTCGTTAGTCTTATCTAGGATTAATTATTGTAACTCTCTCTACTATGGTCTTCCTGATTCTATACTCTATCCTTTAAGAAAAGCTTTTAACTGTTGCCCGTCTAGTTGCATGTGCCCTTTTCTCATATATCTCCATATTTTGTTCTCTTGTACTGATAATTTATAAAATATAGAATAATTTTTAAAATTTGCACATTTAAGTATAAGTTTCAAACTAAATTATTTCCTAAGTACTTATTAGATATATTAATTGCACTTTAACGCCCCAGTTAACAATCGTCTTCTTGTTCTCACTACTTTTTGGCCCTTTTTTCTGAAATTTTTTACCTCCCTTCTCTGACTACTTCTCCATCAGTTACGAAGTTCATAGCGAATCTCAAGACTCATCTATTTGCAAAATTCATTGAGGAGCGCTGTTGAAAATCGCGGAAATAGCGCTTTATAAACTGATTGATTGGTTGATTGGTTGATTGGTTGATTGATTGATTGATTGATTGATTGATTGATTGATTGATTGATTGATTGATTGATTGATTGATTGATTGATTGATTGATTGATTGATTGATTGATTGATTGATTGATTGATTGATTGATTGATTGATTGATTGATTGATTGATTGATTGATTGATTGATTGATTGATTGATTGATTGATTGATTGATTGATTGATTGATTGATTGATTGATTGATTGACCGACCGACCGACTGACTGATTGATTGATTGATTGAATTTATTTAAAGTAGGATTGAGCGAGGTTTATATTTCGGAAACGCTTAAAAAATCGAAAATTATTCTAACCAAACGAGATAGAATATATATATACAGCTTCTGTCAGGTGATTAATAATTCATCGATTTGCTTGATTATCGAGAGTCTGATGGATAACTTGCAGAGAGCTGCCTAATTGAGTTGAAGTGGATGAAACGGTGGGCTGTTCGATGGTAGACGATGTTATCAATCCTGAAGTCATTTCAAGAACTGCAGAGAAGCATTCGGCCAAACGCAATAACCCCATTCGTTTGTGTTTGTTTATGTACGCAATGAAAAAATGTAGAAATGATTGAGCGCAAACAATCTTTTGTCTTTACACACACGTTCGTTCGTACGTTTCAAGAGATTATACCTATTTGTACGTGAATATTTGAATGTATTGTAAGATTTCGTACAAACCCGTCAGTCCGAAACATGTAAGTTAAGTCATTCAATTGTGTACATTCTTATTGCTTGAATGTTTTGAAGTTTTGTGCATATTTTATTATAATAAGCATGGTTCATTTTGAGAACAGACGAGTGAGACTTAATATATGCTCCTGATTAAAAGTAAACAACAATAAACAACATTTCGGAGCACATGTGTTCGTCCGTTCGTCCCAGCCGTGCCCTATCTGAACACTTTCGTACTCATGTAGATTGCAAGCACAAAAACCACACAATTTATTAATTTTCTCATACAAATCTTCAACAGGGACGGTCGTAAATTATGCAACATTTCAAATAAAGCTCGCCGCCATTCTTGCTGTAAAATGAACGTCCTACTTTTAATGAGGACGATGTTTTCTCCACGCTGCATCCATTGGACTGCATTTTTGTTTATCGTATTTTAATTCTACAGAATTTTTTTTTAATATTGCTGTTATTTTTCAAAAATATAGTTAAAGCGTTCGTGGAACGTCTGTTGTGAATGACCGGGAAGCAGTTGGCCTTGCATTCGTGCGTGACTCTGACGCAGCAGGATTGTGTGGAAGTTCAATGAAAAAATATGAGAGATGGATGAATGGATGGATAGACGGATGGATGTTGGGAGCTTACAAAGGAATGGGATGTTGACGGCAAATATGCAACTCAACAAACATTCACAACAAAGTTTACAAACGTTAAAACACAAACAACAGTCATGGATGATGAATGCACAATTCAATGTTATCATTAAAAGAAAGTTTATGCTTTGTAAACAATGGATCAAATGTATTGTCGTGTCCAAAATAAAATTATTTTAAAAGTCAGAACAATTATCTCAGTTTAATTTCCGATTGAGAAAAAGCATTAACAAACGAAATGGTTGTCAGACAAGTGTTTGTTGGTGTGTTGGTCGTCGGATCTATTGAATTATGAAATCTATTTGCAGTAATGTTTGTATTGTACGCGCGCAATCTCACTGCGGGTTCACAACATGCCTATGGGTATCGCGTGCATGTTTATCACGCACATACACACACATACACACACAGACGCACATACACACACACACGCACACCTACACACACATTCCGTAAGGACACGTTTAAAAATCTGTTTTATAAGACATATAGGCGTGTTCATGCAGAGGCTTGTAACGGGGGGGGGTAAGATGGAAGGGGTTTGGTGGGAGGTTGTAGATGGAAGAGGCATGCATCAGGAAAGGGATCAGTTGTTAAGTTGCCCACCGTACGATGTTAAGTATTTATTGAGCATTTAATGGTTATTGATTATAAGAAATGAATATTTATAGTTTGAATTGAGCAATGTTTAAAGATGAGCGTCACTACGAGTATGAAAGTTATCAAACATTTGAATTTTTTCACTTAATTTATTTAGTGCAACTCTAAGTGAATTTAGAGTGCAAACAGAATTTAGTTCCCTTAAAATGTTTTCAAAGTTTTGTTGCAGCCATGTGATGTCAGAGATGTAACCAATTCTAACAAGTTAATTGTCTTTATTTATTAGTTCGTATATGAATAATTGGACATCACTGAAGACTGAATTATGGCAGACTGATGAATGCTGACCTGGTTCGATTGCCTGCCCGGTCAACACATAAAACTCTTCCTGACTTGAACATGTGGCAGGCAGCTTTTCTCATCAGCTGGTTGGTGTGTTCGTGTCTCGTGCGTGTTTGTAGCGGTGGAAGTTGCGAGGAAGGCTGAAAAATGTGGCGTTGGTTTGTTGAGAACATCAACGAACGTGAGGAGTAATTATGATGATAATAAAAACAATTATAATAATACTTATTATTATTGTTGTTGTTATTAGTAGTAGTAGTAGTATTATCATCATCTCACAGAAGATGAAGTAAATGGCAGAAACATTTGTTCCAAAAATAACTGCAGACCTGCTCGTAAATAAGATTGCTCATCCAACAAACAGTCAATGTCAAGGACGGATGAATGAGGGGATGAGCGCCCACAAGCAAGTACACACGAATCAATGAACACAAATGATTGTGAATGAATGAATGAATGAATGAATGAATGAATGAATGAATGAATGAATGAATGAATGAATGAATGAATGAATGAATGAATGAATGAATGAATGAATGAATGAATGAATGAATGAATGAATGAATGAATGAACAAGAATGAAAAGGCAGGAATGAATACACAAGAAATGAATAAAAGTGAATAAGTGGGCAGATAAGAATGAATTGGTATGAATGAATGGAAATGAGTCAGGCGACGAACTGCATCGTATTTCTAATTAGTTGTAGAGCCATAAAAATATGGAAACATGTATGTAAAGCTGACGTGGAGTAATAAAAACTTGTTGCATGCATTTGTTCCACTTTGAAAAGTGTGAGTGTGGCTTGGTTGCTGCCAGGGTTCAATGTTTGTGTTCAGCCAGTCACCGATTTTTTTATTGTTGTTTTTTCTCTATTTCGTTTTCAGTTTAGTCCGATTTTATGCACTCGTCATGTTTGTTGCAGCAGTTGTTTGATGCCTCCTACGACGCTGTCTCATCTGCAAGCTGAACGTGCGCATGATGAAATTTTCTTTCTTAATTTGATGGATTGTGTCGTTGTTGTTGTTGTTGATGTTATTATTGTCATTGTTGTTGTTGTTGTTTTTATTGTTGTGATTGTCGGTGTTGTTGTTGTGACTGTCAATGTTGTTGTTGTGATTGCGGTTGTTGTTAATGTTGTATTTTTTGTTGTTGATGTTGTTGATGATGCTGTTTTTGTTGTTGTTGTCGATGTTGCTATTGTTGTTTTTGTTGTTTAGTTTCCCATAAATTTTCATATTCATCAATATTTGCCCAATTGTCAGCCTAATTTCATATTTTTTTCCTCATTCATTCATTCGTTCTTTCATTCATTCACTCCTTCATTCGTTCCTTCATTTATTCGTTCGTTCGTTCGTTCATCCGTTCATTCATTCGTTCATTCATTCATTCATTCATTCATTCATTCATTCATTCATTCATTCATTCATTCATTCATTCATTCATTCATTCATTCATTCATTCATTCATTCATTCATTCATTCATTCATTCATTCATTCATTCATTCATTCATTCATTCATTCATTCATTCATTCATTCATTCATTCATTCATTCATTCATTCATTCATTCATTCATTCATTCATTCATTCATTCATTCATTCATTCATTCATTCATTCATTCATTCATTCATTCATTCATTCATTCATTCATTCATTCATTCATTCATTCATTCATTCATTCATTCATTCATTCATTCATTCATTCATTCATTCATTCATTCATTCATTCATTCATTCATTCATTCATTCATTCATTCATTCATTCATTCATTCATTCATCTATCAATTCGTTCGTTCACTCGTTCATTCATTCATTCATTCATTCATTCATTCATTCATTCATTCATTCATTCATTCATTCATTCATTCATTCATTCATTCATTCATTCATTCATTCATCTATCAATTCGTTCGTTCACTCGTTCAAACATTTTGCATCTATTTATGAACACTAAACAGTCATTAGAAATGTTGGGTCTGTCTGATGTTGATAATTTCAAGTTTAACATTCCAACGCATATTTCAGTATGCGTCAGGTTTAACTTCATGTTTATGCCTGGTTCAAGTTTGTTTATTCACCATTTCAACCAAACCGGTGAAATAAAACGCCCACCAAGAATAGAAATCAAAAAGGCTGTTGATGTTATGATGTTGATGTTGTTGTGCTGTCATGATGTTGTTGTTGTTGATATTGTGCTGTTGATGTTATGACGTTGTTGTTGATGGTATTGTGTTGTTGATGTCATAATGTGGTTGTTGTGCTGTTATGATGTTGTTATTGATACTGTGTTGTTGAAGTTGATGTTATGATGCTGTTGTTGATGATGTTAAAGTTTCGTCGTTGATGTCATGATGTTGTTGTGTTAGATTCCTGTTATGTTGTTGTTGATGTCGTTGCTGTTGATGTTATGATATTGTTGTTGTTTAAATTATGTTAATGTTGTTGTTGTGTTGTTGTTGCGTGTTGTTGTTGAGTCGTTGAGTTTGAGTTGTTGATGTTGTGATGTTGTTGATGCAATGATGGTGTTGTGATGTTGTTGTGGTTGTTGTTGTTGATATTATTGAGGCTGTTTATGTGTTCCATCTTGTAATGTTGATGACTGATGTGTCGTTGAAAATGTTGATGTTTCGATGTTTATCATTATGCTGATATGATAATTTTGTGATGTTGTCACTGTGAAATGACTTCAAGATAATAGCGCTTGAGTAAGATATGATCATGCTTGAAATTGAGTCCTTCTGAGATTTGAATCGTCATAATTTGATTGCAGTGTTGTCCTGTCATATTAAGAGCGTAAGTGGTAGAAAATGGACATATTTCTAAATCTGGTTATGTGACTTCATTCTATTTAAATGTAATTAATTCCTATTTTTGTGCACTTAGTCAAGGTAGTCTGCACAAGCTTGCTTTTTTGATTGCCTGTTTTATTCTTTTGGTGAACAAACAAATTTTTGGAAAAAAAAACAAAATGAACGACTGGTCAGTTACTCATCGATGCGTCCTATTGATTACTAATTGATGACGACCGGACGAGTGATGACCATTGTTGGAGCGCACATCCCTGTTCTTCCTGGTTTGGTGTTCTCATACATTAGAGCCACGATCAAGCGTTGATGAGTGGCCTGCCATCGATTCGAAACTAATATAACGTTCCTCACATTTCTGTGGGTTATTCATGTTTATTCGACATTATCGCCATAAATCCAAACAGACATCTTCTGATCTAAACAGCTAATACTTGATACAATTCTGTAAACGTTTATCGTAAATGAGTTTTTATTGCAAAATAGGCAGTCGTTCGTTTAAAAATGTCGTGCTTCATAGAGAGAGCAACTCTTACATGTTGTTTATGTCTTAATGCCATTTTGTATATTTAACTTATATATTTTGTATATTTCAGTTTTCACTTCATTTTGTATATTTTTTGTATATTTTATTATATTTCCGTAAATTAAGACTAAAGATATTGTGAGATAGTTTGTCATGAGGTGGAAAATTGAAAATAAATTACGTGAAAAAATAAATTATTAGAAAATAAATTAAAAAATATAGAATTGTTAAAATTCTAAAAGCCTTAAAAAGATTAAGAAATGAAGAAATATTATGTGTAAGAAATTTCCTGTTTGATTTTACCTGTTCTTTTGTGGGCTTATTAAATGTGTCTTGCTAGTTTAATTTGTTTTTGATTTGTTCTATAAACATAATTTTGCATGAAAATACAATAACACCTAATTTTTAAGCACTTTTCAACAATTAGAAAAAATTACGGAAATTCACGAACGTTAAAATCACGAAGCTGTAGCTTACAGTAAACTAAACAACGTGCGAATGTCGACGGAAAAAGAGGTGCTCGATGAAAAATCGTTTGAAGTAACATTTAATTTAAACAACGAGCCGTGGAATGATCTTTCGTTAACTTTGCGTGCTCGCAATTTGTCGCTTTCTCATTTCAAAAAACAGTTGAAGACATTCATTTTTCAACAATAGGTTCGAAGTACGTGGAGCGCCTGTAAGAAACTTTTAAGGGTGTTATAAAAATCATCTAATAATAATAATAAACAACGAGCCTATTATCTCGCTCAGAATCATTTCTCAAATAATTTACCCTGTACTTATTTTATATTACATAAATGATCACAAACAAATAAATTTTTATAATGTGCAAACGAGTACAGACATGTGTAGATACAAACACAAACATACATACAAAAATACATTTATATATTTAAACTTATGTGACAATTTTGAAACAAAATTACGGCCTAATCCAAAAATCTAGTAAATTTTGAATTTTTGAAAATGGCTGAATTTTGATAGGAGCCTAAAACAAAAACTAAAAGTTTAACGAGACGTTTTGGGTTGGGTTCGGTTCGATCGTAAGCAAAGTTCGGTTTTGGCTCGGTTCGAGTTCAGTTTGGATTCGGTTTGATTCTCATCTCTTGTTTAAAGTAGAACAAATTTATAACTGGCCTTTAATAACTGCTTAATTATTTAATCATTTATTTTTTTTTTGAACTTGAGTCAGATTACTATCCAATATTTTGCCTTTTCTATTTGAGCCATCCATGCAAATAAAACGACATGAAGTGAAACAATGAGTGGTTGAAAACTGACTGCCCGTGCCTTTATCTTTGAAACTTTGTTCAGCTGCTTTTCAACAAAAGATGAATGTTAAAAATTAAAAAAAATTAAATTGTTGAGCAGAAAATAAAAAACATCTAAAAATTTCAAATAACTTTCTTCTGCATTCTTGAATGTTTGTTTCTACCTCATGTCCTGCTAGCGAGCAATGCAGCTGATGCTGATGAGGCCAGCGTAACTACGGCGCTGCCATATGAATGCAAACGTCAGACATCGAAGCGAGGAATAGAAAAGAAGGTTGTCATCAAAGATTTTTTTTGATCATTTTGTTCTCTGATATGTTTTTTTATTGTTTCTAAACAGTTCAAACGGTCGTTAATTACATTTTCCGGCATTTTAAATAAATAACAAAATTCATTTAAGATAAAATTAGCGTGCACAAACAAATAACCGAACAAACAATCAAATGAATGAGCATACAAACGAACGAACGAACGTACGAACGAACGAACGAACGAACGAACATTCAAAAGCAAATACGTCGTTGTTGCATCGTTTACTTGAAAGCTGAAAGGTAGTTTCCGCTTTCAATTTTAATTTGGCTGAAATTGACAAAAAAATCATGCGATCAAAAAACATTCATGCGATGTTTGCATTGGCAGGATGCATGCAATGATATGATGTGAATGCATAGATTGATATGATGCATGAAGTGATAAATACGATGAGTGCATTAATATGATGCATTGATTCTTAAGATGTCTGGATTTGGTATGCATTGGCACGAAAAATTCAAAATTGGGCTGGGTTTTGGGATTAGACAATATGATATGATGCATCGATTGATTTGATGCATGGATTGATATGATGCATTCATTGAAATGAAATATAGATTGATATGATACATGCAATGGTACAATGGATGCGTTGATAAGATACTTGAACTTAACCAATACATGTATTGAAACGAAGCATGAATTGATATTACTCATGGATTAAAACAATGCATGCATTGGTCTGATGCATGCATTGTAGCAGTGCGTGGACTAGAACAATAGATATGACGTGTGGATTGGTACGATGAATAGATTCAGTAAGACCAATTTTCAGAGATATTTGATTCAAAGACCTTAATGCTTATAATAATCATTACAATTTATGTCACATGTCAAGCCAAGTCATTGTTATATGTTATAATTTTTAGTAGCAAATTGCTGATGCTTCGACCTACGTAGCGAGCAAGCCATTCAATTCGACATTTTCTACAAAAGTTTACAGCGACGTCGTTACTATAAACCATAATCAGAGATGGCAATCTGTGCCAAGCCTGCAAAAATAATCCTACCTCTCTTGTTGTAATTTGAAATTATATCAATGCTGTCCATCTCTTTCTTGCGTTTAAGTTGCATGCGCTTTTTTTCTTGTTTTGCCTACCGTTGTTTTGATGATGTTGTTAGTTTTATGTACTCTGCATGCTACGGTCCAAGCTGTCGTAGTTGGCAGTGTGGCTTACAGAGCATGGGCACCGTAGTTTATTGCACTGTTGGACAGTTTTATGGTAACCCGGTTCGATTACAGAGACGATCTCACTATTGATGAAGAAGTATCGTACTAATTTGTGATTGCGTTCTGGCTCCGGATCTGTTGAACGTGTTGTGTTGTGTTGGTTTGAGCATCAAAAAAGTTCTTCAAAATTCCTAACACCTGTCACCTGGTACGAACAAGCATGGAGATCGCTGCCTGCCCAGCATGCTAGAAATTAACCAAGAGGATTTTTTTCATCTTGAAATGTCGTTCAGTATTTTATTAAATCAGTACTTTTTATTTGTTTCGTTTTTGTGTGACGACGTTTTGTTAATTTTGTTTCGAAGTTTTGCAACTGAAAAGTTTGAAGACTGTTTAAATTTGTTTGTTGTGTGGCAAAAAATGTTGTTTCATTACTCAGTTTTAATTCGTACGAGCTAATAAATATTAATTATGGTGTAAAAAACGTTCTTGGTGCTGTCTGAAATCAGATACAATCATGTACTCAACTGAAAATAAAATTTCTTATAATTAAAAGTTTGCTTCATTAAAAACATTTCTATCAGAATTAAAAAAGACAATAAGAATATTTGGACACCGGTTGAGTTGCACAAAACTGCATACAACCAGCAAAGAAGTAGAAAATATGCATATATTAAGAAATAACAAAACAACAGTTGTTAGTTCATACAATCACGTTTCTGAAGCAGTCTGATTAACAAACGTACGAAAGAAATGCTTCCATACAGGCAGGTGTTGATACAATGAACGTTGAATGCTTACACGTTCGAGGATTGTCGAATGGTTTGTATATTATTGATACCATTCTCAAGTTTGAATGTTTATGTTTCAAAGTTTATGAAACAAATATTTAATTGGCGTTTTTTGTGGTACATGCAATGAAGTTTGTTGAAGGGCTGACGTTGGTGGTGGGAGGTTTGCAGGGCAACATGACTTTCTCAAAATGTTTCGTAAGACATCTCGTCCCGTTTCTCGGACTGTTCGCGATGTTCGGTTAGTTCCTACGTCATTCCTTCACAGTTCACACGTGTAGTTGATTAATTTTTGTTTGTTGTAGAGTTGGTTTTGTTTGTTGTAGAGTTGGCTGGTGCAACAACGTTTTGTGTAAATGTTGGAAATGTGAAGCGTTTTCAACGTGCCTGATATTCCGTAACAAATATCAGCGTCCATTTCAGTGTAATCATATGAATTATAATATAATGTGATAGTGCCATGAAATATTTTCAAGCATCATATCATTACACTACATTACATCTTAAATTACATTACATGCAACATGACATTACATGTTACATTACATTACATTACATGACATAGTTTCTCTAACGCAAGCCGACGGAGCAGAATGCGTGCCGTCCTACAGCATCGTCTACCCAGCCATCAACCAATCTTTAAACTTAAAGAAGCAGCAGGAAGCGCAAGAGGGGAAATATAACTGGCAAGCATCAACAATTGAAGTTTCCTGCATGTCGAGGTGCTCAGAGGATATACTCTGCAGAGGTGTCATCGTGATAACAGCTGAAGAAGATGACAATGAGTGCGTCGTCTGTCCAAACGATGGATTCTACAGCAACGATGACGAAAACCCCGACGATAACGATGATGACAATGTTGATGATGGCATTGATGGCAGATGTTTGAGAAGTAGTCAAGTGATTGGCGAGTATGAAGGAGGAGTGACTTATTACAGGAAAGTGCTCTCCTGTGCTCAGTGTTAGTTATATGAATTGTTAATTTATTTTAGTAAAATTACACTTTTTTGCCTACCATGCAATCAATACTTGCAAGCCAACTTAAAAGTAAAGTTAGATTAAAAGTAATAAATTAGAATTTTAACCTTATATAATTAGAATAATAATTTAAATTTAATTTGGCACATTTAAAATGAAATAAATTTAAATTAAATAGCACGTTTACAATGGAAATATATTTAAAAAGACGGATTCATATTTTGACACTGAAACTGCTATGACGATCATCCATGGATCATGGAAGGCATTGGCGTTTTGTTCTTTCATGAATCTTTAATTTAGCAGTGGTGGGCATGTAATTATATACTTTCACGCACACAAGCAGAGTTAATGTAATAGTTAATGCACTTTCAACATGTACAAAAAATAAGAAAAAATAATAAAAAAATTGCATCCTAAGACAGAAAATCCAATAAAGCGAAGATTCTTCAGCAGCAAGGTAGTAAACGCCTGGAACGAGCTGAGCAATGAAATTGACTCAGTGGATTCAATCAACAATTTTAAAATCAAGCTAGGAGAGCTAGGATACTAGGACACTTATTTTCTAGTAGTTCTTACACAGATGCTGGTCTACTGAACCACTTTAAACTTTGTTATTATTATTATTATTACATTCATATTTTCCTTATTAATCCGAGTTTCCTTTCCACTTCACCTCTTACTCGATACTTGCCTCACAATAATAATTGCACGGTCGGCTGCGGAGTACCTCACCTACCTACATCATGAGTGCACTGAAATTTTATTTTCTTGTTCATACTTTCGTTCTTAATCTCATTTATACAAATTTTTAGAAATAACAAAAGTAATAAATATTTTGCTATTATTATTATCATTAGTAGTAGTAGTAGTAGTAGTAGTAGTAGTAGTAGTAGTAGTAGTAGTAGTAGTAGTAGTAGTAGTAGTAGTAGTAGTAGTAGTAGTAGTAGTAGTAGTAGTTTATAGATAGTTATGTTGTTAAAATTTTCACTGGAATGATTTTAATTTTCCATTTCGTTTATGCAATATTCCAGCTAAGACTTGTGTTGATTGAAGTAGCCAGGATGACGTTGGGATCGAAATGAGAAATTGTAATCATCATGATCATTTTCTTTATTATTGCTCAGTCTAAAATTACGTTATTCATAGTTATTATTTCCGTCGTTGTCGTCATTATCTTTACCATCATCTTCGTCTCATCATCATCATCTTCTTCACCATCTTCATAGTCTCATCATCATCTTCATCATCATTATCTTCATCATCATCATCTTCATGGTCTCATCATCATCATCTTCATAGTCTCATCATCATCATCTTAATCATTACCGTCATCATCTTTTCTTCCTCCTCCTCCTCCTCCTCATCATCATTATCATCAACACATAGCCTCAATGAATTAAGTTTTCACCGACAGATTGTTACAACTCCTGGTCCAAGTTGTTCGAAGGCAAGATATCCTTCGGCATCACATTGATCAAACCGCAACAGGAAATCACGGACGAAAGGGACTGTTTCCGGTTTTGCGAGAAGAAGCCATCTTGTTCCGGCATCGTAATGAAGCTCAACTACCCCAAATGTCAGTTCTACAGGGAGAACATCGGCAGCGTTGATGATGGGGGTGGTGTGTTTGCAAGTGGGGAAAGTGGCGGGAAGCTTGTGATGCAGACGATTGAAAATTTGGGAGCCGTCGAGTACACATTGAGGAGATGTGTTAAAAGTAATGTTATGCACCTGTGTGGCCGTCGTCGTCGTCGTTGTTGTTTGTTGTTGTTTACTTTGTTGTTGTTGTTTGTTGTTGTTGTTGTTTACTTTGTTGTTGTTGTTGTTTACTTTGTTGTTGTTGGTGGTGGTCACTTAACTGATGTTGTTGTTAAAGTTAATAATTTTTTGACCGTTAATTTTTTGTTTTCGATGTTATTGATAATGGCATTGTTGTTGTTGTTGTCGTTGTTATTGTTGTTGTTGTTGCTAACAATTTTTGTCAGCTTATTTTGCAAAATTCGCTTAACTTTTTTACTAATAATTTAAGTTCATGTTTATAAGCTTATTCAATTGAAGAATTAAATTAAAATCTGTTTATGTTTAAAATTTCATAACAGAAATTCTCACAACAATACGGTGGTTGTGTAATTATATTTAAAACTTAAAAGTTCAACCTTAAGTTGAAAGCGTTGAAAGTACAACAATACTTCCCCGACCACTTGCTGCAGGGTCGAACGTTTCCTACTCGCCTCTCGGTGAAAGGTCCTCAACCTTCCTCTCCAACTTAACCGCCGAACCTCGGGAAGTGCAGCGTTATTACGAGATCTGCAGGGACAAGTGTTCATTCAGCTTATCCTGCCTGTCTTTCGAACTGAACGAGAAGTTCATCGCCCAGTATCGACAACAGAAGCAGCAACGACGGCACCTGTCGCGCGAGTTGTTGATGCTCGTCGAGCGCAATCTTGAAAGGAAGTGCACGCTGCTCAGTGGCGACCAGCCGCTGGCACGAGCCGCAAAATACGGCTTCAGAAAAATTGAACAGACGGTTTCCATTAAGAAACAAAGTAATAACCATTTTTATGTTCAATATTCAATACACACATTTAATCGTTTGTTTGTGGAAGCGATGCCTGCTTTGAAGGTGACTTTTGTTAAATTGTGCGTAACTCTACATGAGTTTGTATCAATAAAATATCAGCATAATACATGTGGGATCATATCTGTAAGTTGCATCCACTCCAACATTTCGAAAGGTTGCAACAAGATATGGTCCCAGCAGTTGAACCACCGCTACATACGTCACCAGCAGGAGGCACGGACACTCATACAAAACATCTCATTGATGAGGTTGCTTGTGTGTGCTTCTTACTTTGTGAATGTGTGCACTCTGCTTGATACTTAGCGAAGGGCAACTAATTGAAACTGAGACTAACGTGTCCTTCATCAGCAACGTGTGATTCTGTGAAGAACCACGCTTTAACGTTGTGACGTTGAATAATTTTAGATTTAAACGACTACACTTACGACTTAATATAATTTGGCGTCAGATGCCAGCACGAATGTTTGAATCACTCGAGGCCTTGCTACGGTTTCGACGTCATGTTATCCTCCGAATCTCCGGTCCGGCGCCCACTGCAGGCACGTCAGTCCAGCTTCGTCGCAAGTTTACTGAACGACAAAAACCTGGCGAATGAATTTATAAAGATCCTGCAACTGCCATCTGTCGCAGTTGTTGAATCTCTCGCATCAGTTGAATGCTACTTGTTGCTGAGTCCTCGCGAGGTGCAACTAACTGAATGGTCTGATGGGTTCATTCATTTCTACTATGCCGATCCGTGCTGGAGTGATGGTGAGTTGGATGGTTGGTTGGTTGGTTAATCGGTTGGTTGGTTGGTTGGTTAATCGGTTGGTTGGTTGGTTGGTTTGTTGATTGGTTAGTCGGTTGGTTGTGTTTGTTGATTAAATGAATGATTAGTTGTTTTGATTGTTGATAAGTTTGTTGGTGATTGATTGATTGATTGATCGATTGACTGACTGACTGATTGATTAATTGATTGATTGATTGATTGATCGATTGATTGATTGATTGACTTATAATAAAATGGCTGCCACTACCAAATTAAACAATAAAAACTTAGTGAATGAATTTATAATGGACCAGTTTGATGCTGATATTAACTTTAATCAAATAATTTTCTTATTTTTTTTGAAGTAACTTTTTATTGAAACGCACAAATGTCCAGTGTGGTATGGGACAAATGTTTAATTTCCTCACTTCACAGGATTTACCAAGGTCTTCGCCTGAACTTTCAACCAGTCTTCGACGCTTCTTTAATGGATTTGTTAACATTTTAACGTGAACATGTTGCGAATGAAATTATTGTAAAACGCGTTGAATGTTTGTTGGACATAAAGATTTTACTGCTTTAAGATTTTTGCGCTGACATAATTTTATGTTGGTGAAATTTATAAAGTTGAGACATTGTTATTGTTGTTAATATTTTTGAAATGTTTTGAATAATTAAATGGTAGAGCTTCGTTCTTTCTATTTTGTTTTCATAGACGAACATACGGCTTTATGCTGTTAACACGCATATCGAAGGATTGGCCAGTTTCAAGATATCCCATTGGACAGACTGAACTTAATGCAGCTTCAATGATTCAGTGTTCAGTTGTGCGCGATAACAGTTATTAGCAACATAGTTGAATTGTTTAAACTTGAATAAATTTTGTAAACAAGACATATAATATAATTAATCGAGATAGAAAATTGTCGATAAAAAGTTGCAACATTGTTCATAATGAAGTTAATTTATTTCTTAAGATTACTAATGTTGTTCAGTTTGGTTTCAACTCAGAAAAGTAAGAAAACATTTGTAAATAATTTATAAAATTGCACCAACATGAACATTAACAATCGTAATATTTACCAAAACTAAAAAAAAATTTTTGAATCAACTGTCTTTTGAATAAAAAATTGTAAAATAATTTGCATTTAAGAATCGTGCACGTGTTTTAATTGCTTTCTTAACAACCTCCACCTGGCAGACCAAATGTCTTTTTGGAGGTTCTTTCCAAAAGTTATCACCGCATCATCCGCCAACCGAAGTTCGGCCGATCCACTGGTCATTTCGACCTTGGACAATTCCACGGTGGATGAGTGCATGCTGACGTGTGCCAACAATACCAAATGTTTCGGATTCCAATCAGTCAGACTGCCTTCTACGCCAAACCATCAAACGAATTCTATCAGATGTCAGTTGGTTGCCAATTTTAATGGCTCCACAGAAAGTACAGAAGATGTGAACGTTGAGGGCTTGTATGTTTACGAAAGGGCTGCTCACACGTCTGGTTGGTGCTTTTTGCTTGCCAATGTTTCCTTTTAACATTTAACATGATCCGTTTTTCAATTTCCTGGTAAGTGTTTGTAGTTGTAGTAGCTATTGTTGACCCCTTTTGACGTTCATTTCATGTTCATGATACAACGAAACTTCTGACAGGCCATATGAATTGAGTGGGGAGAGAAATTAAAAAAAAAAGAAACACGTTTTGAAATTTTGACCTGTATGTTATCTTGATTAGCCTCAAATTATGTTCAAAAAAGCAAAGCATCCTCCACCTTAATTTAATTTATTAAAAATTATGATTCAAACAGATAATAAATTTGTTATAAACTTTGCATTATTTCAACATGATTACTATGATCACGTGTCAGATCACTTCCCTCAATGCTTCCCCCACTTTCGACCCTCTTCTACCTTCTTGTGTCCCTGCCAGGGCGACCTCCTCCTCGCCACGCCGACCACACCTGCCCCTTCGGCACCCGTCGAATACGAATGCATGAACAGGTGCGTGGCTGACGACAGATGCTTGGGCTTCTTCGTCGTTTACTCCAACGAAAGTAGGAACGTCGAGTGCAGAAGATGCGAAGTTAACTGTCCGCAGAGGAGTTCTGCCTCTCTCAACGTGGACACACTCTTTCCCGATTTTTCAAAATTGAGCGCTGCAAACGCTGTGCTGATGTTTGAGAGAGTCGACAGCTGTCCAGTCGGTGAGTCCTTCGACATCGAACGAGATGCTGTCGATTGTGTTCTTTAATTTCCAATATTTCATGTTTGAAAAAAGAGTTCATCACCTGCCAGATCAGTTAATGGACAAATATGTCTTTTATAATTTAGTAGTTTTGTATAAATTAATTATATATCATCGTTTTGTGAAGATTATCGTTTCCGTGCTTTTTACAGAAATATCTATATTCTCATTCGTTGGCATGAAAATAAAATTAATTTTGTATTCCATTTTTTATAAAATTATAAGTTATTCAGTTAAAATTCAAATTTAAATGAAACGTTACCATTTATTTCATTTTAAATTTAGCAGTTAATATTTTATTAAAAATGTGGCTAAATTAAATTTTTATTTTTTTATAAAATTGGTTTCAAGTCTGTTCCAGCGAATGGGTAATTCTGGAAAATATCGGCTACACAGAGAAGGCAGGTGCTCTGCAACACTTGAGGTCCGCTGAAGAGTGTTTGAAGTTCTGTACGAACAATGCTAACTGCTATGCCGCTGTTATATCGGCGCGTGAGCCAGTTTGCTCCTACTATGACATGCAGCAGGCCAGCAAACTGAACAGTGAGGTGAAGAAAGTGGGAAATATTGTGGTCGTCATGAAGAGAAGATGCGTTAAAAGTTTGTAGTGTGCTCAGTGCTATTTATTCTTACGTTGGTAGATCGCTTTCGCAGATGTTGCTTACTCATCAGTACGTTGCAATCGAAGTTTGAAGCGTTATTCTAGCGCATACATAAATTATATTTCTCAGAGTTTGAAATGGAAACAACTTTTACATGACATCAACCCGATCAAAAATCATCAAACGCTACTTTCCTCAGGATGCAACGTTTACTACACGCCCCATTACAATCGTGTTTTTTCTGGGAAGATCAAGGTGAAGCAGCTGGTGGTCAGCAGCATGGAGATGTGTCGTGAGTCCTGCCAGACTGACGTCCACTGCAAAGCTTTCCAGGTTCTTCCACAATTTTTCAATCCAAACGAAAATTATTAAATTACTTATTATAATAAATTACTTTAAACTTACTACAAAAAAAAATTATTTTAGATACGACGGCGCGGTAGTGTAGTGGTTAAGGTGCCTGGCTTTGATGTTGCAATGTCCGCGTTCGAATATAACAAAATCTCCGCCAATCGCATGCAAAAAGTGTGCGATGTGTTGATTCACGTGTTTTTACACAGTGTATTTGTTGTAATAGTAATGAAGCGCCATAGTCGCTTGTTAGGGCGCTATATAAAATTATATTATTTTTATTATTATTATTATTATTATAGAGATGTAAACATTTTATGGGTCTTCATAATGACGTAAATTAAATCATTAACAATTTTCTCTTTCTCTTTTCTTATTAACGATTTGATTTTCTTTTCATTTTCTATTGAAAAGGTCGATTTTTTCAAATAAAAGAAGTTTCCATTATTATTATTATTATTATTAGTATTGTTATTATTATTATTATCATTATTATATTGCGAAATACGAGAGTTGGCAGACTTCTACTAGCTCACTATTTTAGTTACATTAATCGAGTTTTATATCGTTTTAAAGTAGAAAAAATAGGTGTAAAAATTGCGAAAAATTATGACGAATAAAATTATAATTCTAATTATAACTTTTCCTAATTCTAAATATCTATTAAATTTAATTATAATTTTAACTTAATTTTAATAGTAAATGCTGCAAAATGCCCATATTGCTTTAGAGATCTTGTTAAACTCGGAAGCCACTCCTGGCGTTGTACAAAATCTACTGCAAACAGTAACAATTACAATAATGCACGTTTACAAACAGGTGAAAATATCATAATTTCTCCAAATTTACTAGCCAATAATTTAAATAATAATATTGCCGTTGATACTGATTACAATTTAACAACTTGTTGCTGTGGTAGACGATGTAAAGGGAGAAAAGGTTTGCGAATGCACCAACGATCGTGCAAAACATTCAAGGACTTGCAAAATTCGAGAAAATCTCCAAATGATCCAGAAGCGGATTCCAAATTGACGTCATCTCCGATGCAACAGAAAGAATCTCCACCGCCGTCAACATCAACGTCGCCGCCAACATCACTGCCACCGGCAAACAACACGAACAATACACCACTCCTAGGGATTAAACTACCCAAAACAACAACTCATTGGCTTGAAGCCAATGCATATTTCCACTCTCAAATAGCAACAGTGCCAAACATTACTGACATCAATAACTTCACTACCACTCTACAAACACTAATTTACAATTATTTCGCATCAAACTACGGCACTCTTAATCAAAAATCAAGCTCAATAACAACACTCGATAAACCAATCAACAAACTAAAGTCAGAATTGAGACAATTAAAGCTGCTAGGCCGTAACAACCACAATTTTGACGTCCAAATTAGCACGCTGAGCAAACATATTAGATCAAAAATATCATCAGCAAAAGCGATAAAAGCTGAAAAAACAGTCAATATCACAAGCCAATTAAAACAAAAATTCTGGGCAACGTGTGAAAAATTACTAAATCCGACAACCGCTCTGTCACCACTGTTTAGCGTCGAAGAAGCCAACAAATTTTTAAACAAAATTTTAAAAAACCCATTTCACAATAAATATCGCCTTCCAAATTGGATCGAACCTCTAACGATCCCTTCAATTGCCTGCAATACCAATACTCCTACATACAATGAAATATTCTCAATAATCAAGAAATGCAAGTCGAAAGCATCTCCTTGTCCTTTAGATCAAATGTTAATAATAATTCTCAAAAAATGTCCCATACTTCGCACAATCCTTCATCTATTACTGGTTGAGTGTTGGAGAACGTCGTCGATCCCTACATGCTGGAGAAAAGGGTTGACCATACTGATTTACAAAAAAGGGAAACGCCAACGACCCAACGAATTTCAGGCCAATAACACTTCAACCAGTATTCTATAAAATTTTCTCAACATTTGTAAACAATAGAATATACAAATATTTAGATTCAAACAACTTCATTAATAAAAACATCCAAAAAGGCATACCTCAAACATAAAACATACCTCAAAGTTGACGGTGTAGCTGAACACACGCAACTACTATCTCACCTTCTAAAGGACGCCAAGAGACATCAGAGGACAATCATTGTTACCCTCATAGATTTAAGAAATGCATTTGGCGAGGTTAGCCATGATCTAATTTCATCTATCCTAAGTTATCACCACATCCCAAACCAGGTCAGCAATCTAATTAGATCAATATACGCCGATCACTCGATAACTGTATCGGCGTGCAACAAACTAACCTCCCCAATTCAAGTAAAAAAGGGGGTCCTACAAGGTGATCCAGGCTCACCATTAATTTTTAACCTCTGTTTCAATCCTCTAATGAAAATGCTAGATGCAAAACAATATCAACAATGCGGATGCCAATCTAAAATCCAGAGGCTGGTTTCAGTTTGCCGACGATTCGGCAATCATTGCTAACAGTTCCGAGAGTGCCCAGAGACTGATCAATCTCAGCCAAGCATGGTGCAAATAGACGGGTATGAAACTGAGAACTGACAAATGCTGTACATTTGGGATGTGGAAGCTGGACGGAAAGTATGAGCAGCTTTTGCCTCAATTGACAATAGATGATGAAATAATTCCCCGGGTGAATATTAACGAAGGTTTTACGTACTTAGGAATAATGTACGATTTTGAGGGCAAAGATACCAGAGAGAAAGACACACTGCACAATAAGCTCAAGGTTATGCTAAGGAAAATTGGTGGACTGGATATAACTGTTCAATGGAAGCTGGAAGTTCTTAGGCGTTTTGTCCCTACTCAAATCTCATTTGAACTACGCACCTACAATATTTCGCTAACCTGGATAGAAAACACTGGACCGCCTTGTGACAAAAACAGTAAGAGAATGGCTATCAATGCCCATAAGCAGTTGCATCGCCGAAGTTAGCTCGCTGCCGTATAAAACTGGAGGCCTCAACATAAAATCGTTGAAACAGCACGCCGAGATGTTACGTCTAAAACTCCGTGGTTATCTCAAATTGAATAGTAATGAAGAAATGAGATCATTGTGGAGTGAATCTCACAACAATTATGGAAAGATTGACAACCTGATCCTGGGAAATGTTGAATTAAAACCAACAATGAATGCTCTAAAACAGAAGCATTATGAAACGAACTTTAATCATCTCTCGCTGCTGCAATGCCAAGGTACCCTTGTGAAATCAATAAAAGAGTACATCAATAGCTCCGAGATAACGCGATGGTCCAGGTCGACTGTAAAACTATCAGCTATAAATTCACCAGAAAATACCTTATTCAACAGCTACCAACAAACGCCAACCTCTTCAGATGGGGCAAAACTACAAATGCATCATGTTTGCTCTGCAATGCAACACAAACGAACAAACACGTCATGTCAAACTGTGGCTCATCATCTGCATTGAGCAGATACTTAGATTGCCACAACAAAATTTTAAAAATAATTATCGATAATTTCATGGTAGACATGAGGCTGGGTGTCGAGATTTTTGCGGATTTGAAAGGGGAAAAGATACGACCAATAACAGACTTGTTCAGATCACTCCGTCCTGACATTGCTGTCCGCAACAAAGACACGATCGAGATACTTGAACTGACTGTCTGCCATGAAACTAACTTCATAAAATCAAAACAATTTAAAATGAATAAATATATTGGTAATTTGAAAGATAATATTATTGATGACTTTAAGCATTGCAATATTTTAATTAATACCTTTGAAATATCGCCAATTGGCTTTTACAATCCTTTTAATATGTCTTTAATTGATATAACTTGGACCGATTATTTTAGATTTAGCTTGATTAACAGTAATTTCGTCATCATATGCTTTGTACTGTGATAGAAACAATGAGTGAAGTTTTTTATACTATTTATCATCATGGTACTTATTTTCATAAGATGACAAGCAATGATGACTATCCGTATTACTCTAACACTTTATCTTCATTTTTTTTATTTTATTCATCTAACTGTATACTTAATTTTATTCAATTTTATTTCATTGTCAATATTTTGATTTTACTTAAGCTCTTTCTTTGGAAAATAAAAAAGTTTACATTATTATTTTTATTATTATTACTATTGTTATTATTATTATTATTGTTATTACTATTATTGTTATTACTATTATTATTATTTTGAACGCTACTGATTAAATCAATTGAATCATCAAGAAATCCAACAAATTAATTTCTGTTCCAAAAAATGTTCAAATCCATAAATATCTGCGAGCATCAAACAGTGTTGTTGGGAAATGTTGAAAGCCTCTCGGCAGATGTTTGCATACATGAGCAGTTGACATGTGTGACATGCATGTGATAACATCCATTGAATGAAGGTGCTGCACACGATAATGGTAAGCCAGCCAAGCAACGCGCCTGTCGTGTGCAAACTGTCTCACGTCCAGATAAGCGATGAGGATCTTGTCTCCAGTCCAGTGGGTGATGTCTACAGGAAGCTTTTCTTTCCATGCTCCGATGAATGTTAGAAAACTAACTGAGGGCATGTTTTAATTTTGAATGATAATTAAAAAATTGTTTCAACTTACAACTAGCTAAGGTTTAATTTATGTTGGAATGGTTCGCAAATCAGAGCAATTATAAAGAGATGTCAGCGATGCTCCATTAAAAATATTATTTTTTGAATCAATTGAAATTTTAAAGAATAGCACTTTTGAAAATAATCCTAAATGTTTTAGAACAATTGATATTTGAGATGTAATAACAAACTCTTAAAAACTATTTTCTCAAATGCAGCTGATCTGTGCAGCACTGCATGGAACGTCCGGATTAATTCTCGCTCCAAGTTCTACCAGTCAGCAAACACAACGAGCAATGAAGCTATCGTAGTAAAAAGTATTGCAGACATACGCGAATGCAAACAAGCATGCGAGAAGAGAGCGAACTGTCAGGGCTTCGACGTGGCCGTAGAACCCGGGCTGGTCCTCTTCGATTCTCGTTTAGGAAACAAAGTTGATCTCTTCATTGAAAGCACGCGAATATCTGAATGCAAAATTTATTTTGATTTTGGATTTGTCAAAGCAGAAGTGAAAAGCCAAGGATTTGTCCATTATGTAAAAGTCAATC
Source organism: Helobdella robusta (assembly GCF_000326865.2). Classification (NCBI taxonomy): domain Eukaryota; kingdom Metazoa; phylum Annelida; class Clitellata; order Rhynchobdellida; family Glossiphoniidae; genus Helobdella; species Helobdella robusta. The sequence continues at coordinate 2,833,329 of NW_008704083.1, forward strand.
CATGCTCGGCCGATGTACCGTTAGGCAAGTTCTTTCAAAACTCTGATTCAAATTAAATATGTATTTTTAATCATTTTAATTAAACAGATTTATAACAATTTGTTTACAGGATCTGATATTTTTCCATGAATCTTATAATGAAATAAAAAGAACAGACAAGTTAACGTTGAACAAACCTGAAGAATAATGTTAATGACTTATATGAACCAGTTAATAGAATTTGTTGTAAAGTAAAAATATTAATGAACATTACGCCATTTGTTTGCATGTTAATTGTTTACGTGATCCTGTTATGAAAAAACAAACATAAAAGCAGTCATCTACTTTCTTTTTTAATGTAAACATTTGTTAAATTTTGTCCAAAAAGTTAAAACACGTGATCACTTACAACAGGTTCACAAAAGATATTCCAAGCCCGTTTAATAACTGTTTTAACTGTTTGTCCTGTCTGTTCCGTTAAACCTCCAATCGAGTCTCTGTTGCTTGCTCGTAATTGTATTCACGTTTTGCGAGGAGGCGTGAATACAATTCAATTCCATTCATAATGGATCCACATAATTTTTCTTCCATTTTTGGTCGTTGATAAGTTTTGGTTAGTTCTCGATAGTTCATTAAAGGTTTCAATTTTGATATTTACGCTCGCTTCAAATGATTCGAAATTTAGCTTGCTAGCTAGCTCTCCGTATTAAAGTACACCTCAAAGTATCGCTTATTGATTTTAAATTAAAACAGTTTCCAACTGAAATTTAAATTAAATTAAATCAAATTATTAACATTAACGTACGATAAATGTTTATTAATGTTAATTAAATCGCATGGCCGGCTGCAGGCACGTGCAAACAGTGCGGTGCATCCAGCCTCAGGTTTCACATGCTGGATTGGTAATTGCCTTGACCTTTTAGTGATAAAAGCGATTGGAACATGGCTATCATTGCCAATCAGCAGTTCTGTGTGTCAGGAAGCTTGTCGCATCTCTTCAAGTTAAGTGGACTGAACGCAAGGTCTCTCAAACCTTTAGCCGAGTCATTTATGACCAAACTTTGTAATTATTTAAAATCCAACGACGACAAAGGAATGAATTGTTTCTGGAGTGAATTGTTCAACAACTAATCAAAATCGACAATATGCTTCTTGATTTGAACGAAATCAAACCTACTCTTCAATCACTAAAGATACAATAGAACGAGGACTTTAAGCACTTGACGGTCTGATGGTCTAGTGGTTAAGGTCCACCGATGGTATTTCGCAGTAACCGGGTTCGAATTTGACAAAAACATCTCCGCCTATCACATTGTTAAGTGTATGACGTGTCGTTTAACATGTATTCACTTATCATCTTTATCATCTTTATCATCATCATCATCATCATCATCATGACTTTTGTTATTAGTATTGATTGATTGATATTATATTTATTATTGTCATTATTGTGATTGTTGATGACATTTGCGAGGTCATGATGTTGTTGATGATGTTCTATTGTAGTGATAGTGATTGTTGTTGTTTTTAATTGTTGCTGCTACATTAAAGTTGCTGGTCCGGCTGATGTTGTTGTGTTGATGTTGTTGTAGTTGTTATAGCTGCAGTTTTCAAAGTTGATGTTTCTGTTGCTGTTGTTATCAATGTTATCATCTCTATTGTTGTCCACCTTACTATCATTATTAATGTATTCATTGTTGTTGCTGTTGTTGTGTCGTTATCAGCTTGATGCTAATGCTGCTGTTGTTGTTTCGTGGCTGTTGTTGTTGTTGTGGTTGTTGTTGTTGTTGTGGCTGCTGTGTTGTGGTTGTTGTTGTAGTGGTGTAAAGAGTTTTCAAAATTGATGTCGTTGTTGTTGTGTTGTTGTTGCATCGTTTTTTTAATATTTTATTGCTGTTGTATTTTAGTTGGGTGTATGTCAAAGTGTTATATTATTGATTGTTTAATAGGACACATTCATAAAATTGAATGAATCCTCCTTAGTTAGCTGCATATACACTGCGAAGCTATTTTTGGTTTTTTGGTCGCTTGTCCGCCAAAAAAGATCGTAAGCCAGACATTATGACCAAATAATCAAATAAATAATGGTCTTAAAAAATTGTTTTCCGGGTCAAAAATTTTTTTCATTTAGGTACATAAGTACATAAGCGGCCCTTCAAAGATAAAATAGTTCTCAACGCGGCCCTCACAGCTAAAAGTTTGCCCAAAAGAATATTGGATTCATCAACAGAGTATTGATGAATAACAATGTTTTATCGAAGTTTGCGATGTGGTTGTATAAGAAGTTTGCTTAACTTTCAACATTTTTATTTAAACCTGCATTGATTGAAGAGTCAGAATTATGGATAAAAAATCAAATTTGTAATGATTAAAACATTTTACAGTTCAATAAAAATTTGTCACTTAGAGTTAAATAATTATATTTTTGGGGCGTTCAAAAAATGAAATATTCATGTAACCCTACTCAGCATTTAGGGTCTCTACTCCCTTAATTTCAATAGAACTTGCATTTTTTGTGTGCAGCCATCATTGAAACATAACATTTGATCCGAACCTTTATGTCGTAATATAATACAATATAATCCAGTGGCGAACCTGAAAGGGCCGAGATGATCACCCACGTGGTTAGCAGCAGTATTTGTTTAAAATAACAGAAAAACAATATTTCACTTTAATGAAAAAAATCGACCAAAAATTGACTTGATAAGAAAAAAAAACATGTCGCCAGCTTCATTTTCTTGGTCGCCTGTCACATTTCCAAATTGTAAATCTTTTTCAAAATTTAGGCCCCCATCATAGATGTTTAGATCCGCCACTGATTATAGCTGTTGCGAATTTATTTGTCTCAAAGTGTGCACCGATTGTAACAAATGTCGGATGTCAATGCCACTCTGGCTTCTAGTAAATTTTTTGAGAAATAGGCCATGGGCCAATGACTACAGGTATAAAACACGTGAAAACCATTTTAATAAAGTTATTTGTTCAATGGATTGTATCCAAACGAGCTTTTCGAGTATATATTCCAAATTTCTACAGTAACCAAACTATTTTGGAAAATTATGAAAATCAGATCAGGTTCGAATGTTGTCTCCACATAAGACGAGGACTATCATTATATATACATATTGTCGTAACATTTGAATGCTCGTTACTACCAACACCAATGTTATAACACCCAAGATTTTTATTTCTCTAACACCAATGTTGTAGCTTCCAACGATCGTCAAGTGTTCTTATTCCATAGGTTCAAGATTCCAATAGAGGAACACAACTGCTTCAAATGCATGCCCGGTTAAACGTTTATTTAAATGCCAGTAGTAGAAACAATAAACTAATTTAAGTAATTACATAAATCACATTTACGACTTCGTTTATAATGATATAATAGTGAGTGAATGTACAAAATAATCCTCTCCAGAAAATTTTATTGTAACTAGACAAGTAAGGAATATTAAGATACAACTAATTGTGCCAATATATTTCTGAAATTTATATCAGGTAATGAATTATTGTTATACAGTATCTATCTTGTACTTTACAACGTTATAACATAGTTAAAAAATTTATATTTGTGAAAAATCGAAATGGGGCCTATCTGCTTGATGAATTTTGATAACAAAAGTTTCATTTTTTATAAATTCGCATGATGAATTTGATAAATCGATTTTCAATAAATTGAACAATTTCCAAAAAATTTTAGTAAGGAAAATTGAAAAGACAAACTTTAAATTGATTAAGGCCAACAATTTGGTGGAATTCATACAATAATATATATATATATATATATTTATATATATGAATATGATGTTTTGCTTACCATGATGTTTTGCAACCATGATGTTTTGCTGGCAAGATTACGTAACGATTATGGTATTACAGACACAGCTCATAAATGGTTCAGGTCGTATTTGACGAACCGAACACAGCAGGTTTCGTTTAACAATTCAATGTCTGATGTTGCCTTGGTAACAACAGGTGTGCCACAAGGCCCAGTTTTAGGACCAATTCTTTTTATTTTGTACACAGCAGATATAATCAAAATAATTTCCTCTCATGGATTCACTTGTCATGCGTTTGCCGACGACATTCAGGTTCAAGTCACTGGTCTTCCAGGTTCGTTTCGGGATGAGGTTGATAAATTTGTCTAGTGTTTGAAAGAGGTGAGATATTGGATGTCATCAAACTCGCTCAAGCTCAATGAATGTAAAACGCAGTTGCTACCGGTAGGTTCGTGGCAGCAGTTGTCAAAACTGGATTTCTGTTCTGTTGAGATGGGAGATGTAAAGATATTATTATCTGCAACTGCATCAAATTTGGGAATTTTACTTGATAGCAATTTATCAATGAAAGACTACATTAAAAAATATATACGTTAAGTAATATTTATTTAATAAACATTTATTGGATAGATCGGCACTGGTGACGCTGATTCATGCTTTTATAACATCGCGAATTGACTATGCAACAGTCTGTTTTATAAACTTCCAAGAGGGTCAATCGCTCTTCTTCAGTCGATTCAGAACAGGGCTGCAAAATTGGTAACTGGCAGGATGAAGTTTGATCACGTGACGCCCATCCTGGAGGAACTACACTGGTTGACAATAGATAAAAGAGTAACCTTCAAAATCGTTGTTCTTGTGTTTAAATCACTGAATGGAATGTCACCAGAATATCTCGTAAACAAATTTTCAAAAAAAATGTCTGCTTCGTCTCATCTACAATCAGATGATATGAATTTGTTGACAATACCGGTTTCACACTTGCAGATTGGTGCACGGAGTATTTCTGTTGCAGGTCCGACCGTGTGGAACAGCTTGCCACAGTCATTGCGATCATCCGGACTGTCTCTTAGAACATTTAAAAAAGAATTAAAAACATATTTGTTCACTCTTAAACTTTGATAATTTTAGTTAAGTTGTTCTGTTTTTTTTTAATAGTATTGTAGACTTCAATGTTTATATAATTACGATAGCGCCTTTGAGAACATTTAATTGGCGCTATATAAGTTTCTTATTGATTGATTGATTGATATATATATATATATATATATATATATGTGTGTGTGTGTGTGTGTGTTTGTGTGTGTGTGTGTGTGTGTGTGTGTGTGTGTGTGTGTGTGTGTGTGTATGGACAATTGCCAACCAATTTATTTGTGTTTTTAGATATCAACTTAGATTAGAAATTTTTTTTTTCTTTAAATTTTTTCTTGGCGTTATTGAAGTTAGCATTAACCCTAACCCCCGGTCATTAAATTTTTTTGAAAACTTCTTTTCCCGCGGTCGTCACTGGTAGTAAATGTGTTATTGTAGCTGCTTTTTCTGCCTTCAATTCCTGTGTCACTTAGAATGTATTTGCTCTTTAAAACAAATTCGGTATTATTGTTTAAAGTGTTATTCATTATATTTGTGTCTGCATTGTTTATGGGCGTTTTTGATATTGTGTTGAATCGCTGTTAAACTTGGAGTCTGTAGTAAGTATAACTTTGTTGTTTTTGCTGTTTTTTTAAATTTGGCTAAAACAACAAATTTATACTTTCATTAATTTAATGCAAGTTATTCCCGGTAAAACTTTTCTTCATTAAAGTTACAGCGCCGCACATTTCTTTTGCACCCGGCCTCTGACACGCTAGCACCGCCCGTCCTTACAACTATTAACAACTCCTTGACATGCGATATCAACCAAATTATTTTTTCAAAGTGAAGACTTATATATATTTGCATACATATTTTTTTTATTTTATACACACATATGTATGAAATCGTCTTGCGTGTGTCGCTGTGGTTAGTAATGCTGGTGTTGACCAGTGGCAGATCTAGACAATTTTGACCGGGGGAGAAACCAAAAAATAAAAAATATTAAAATTTTCACGGGTGGGGGGCCATGATTTTTAGTAGTGGGGCTAACGACCTTTTTTTGGCTTTTCAAGTTCAGTTTTTGGTCGGTTTTACACAAGAAACAGTCTTTTTTCTGAATTTTAATAAAAATTGCTCACAACTAGAGGGAGCTGTGCCCCACCGGTGTTAACCTTTACATTTTTGCAATTTCCAAGATTTGTTTTATTAAAGAAATGTTTATTAAAGTTTAATAAGAAAACTCTGGTTTTGTCACAGCATAAAGTGACTCAGACAAAATTGAATCTATCCACCGCATTACTTTTAAAATATTTTTTTATTATGTTCAAATGACTTATGGTTAAAGGTTTCTAAAAAGTGTAAACTGAAAAATAATAATAATAATAAATAGCCGTTTTGAATTTAAAGTTTTACATGGGCTTTGAATTTTGATTTCTTATACCAATTTTGAAAATAAGATAAATAAATTTTTGAACAAACCACATAGAAAAAACATTGAAATGCAAAAAAAATTAATGTAGGCAGTTAAAAAATTCTTAAATCAGTTCCATGTTATGTCTTGATTTGATTCTTCTGCCCATATCATCATCCTTTCATTCCTTCCTTCTTTTTCTGCACTCCCGTTTACCACCTGCTTTTTTATTTGATACTCAGACGAAGTTTTCATAACAAATTGATCTTTTGCTTCTTTTTTGTCACTTTTATTCATAATGGGCGTCAATTTGTTCAGGTTATTGCTGGAATTCGAAAGAACATTGAAATTTTGACTCAAATCAGTTTTAGAGCAGTTCATGTAGATATTATTCACGTTAGAATTCTTAATGTCATTTTGTCGATTAACTTTTGAGACAGTAGCATACAGCGCCATGGAATCACGTTTGGTTAGCTTAGATTCTTTGAGCTGTGATGCTGCCAACTGTTCAGGTTGAGACGTGTTTTTTGTTTTTTTGAGAAATTTTGTTTTTTCCGGTATGAGAAGAGTTCTATCGTTACCTGCTGGAAAAACTTTGATACCCTGAATTTTGCGAGGTTGGACCATTGCAATTGGCTTAGCTGGCTTATCACCCATTGGATTCAAATTAACGCACGAATTCGCTGAAAAATTTGTATCGTTAACATTGCTAAAATTTGTAACTTTCCAACCGTCGTCGGGTGTGACGGCTTTCCTTGGCAGTCCGATTTCTTCCACGTTCGTTTCGTTTTTGAAAGACCGACTACGACTCAGTTGAACAGGTTTTACTTGAGGCTTTCTGCTTTCTTCTACTTTATTTTTTTCAAAACTGTAGCTGGCTTTGTTTTTCTGGTCATGGTAGAGGTCGTCGAAAGTTAGATGTTCCGTGAATAGTGAAGTGTCATTCAAGAAATGCATACTAGCTGATCTGGATGGTTTTTGTTGGGGATGTTTTCGTTGCATGGCTTGTTGATATTGTTGTTGTTGTTGCTGCTGTTGTTGTTGTTGAGGTCTAGACATATCATTTTGATTCAATTGAAACACTCGGTTTTCATTATTAGGAGTATTTTGATATTGGGGAGTTTCGAAAAAATTTGAGTTAATCAGATTGACGTTGGTTGTTCTTATTACCGGATTGACGACACTTCCTTTTCCTGCGCCTAATGCTCCCAAAATTTCAATCACTTCAGGTAATTCGGCATCTTTGGTTGTTGATGGGGAAAATGTTTGTCTCTCTGGAGCATTACGTGACCTCAGCTGCTTGTATTCATTTCTCTTTTCACAACCGATTCCACTACCGTTACCGACGTTACCACCGTTGTTTTTGAAGTTGCCTCCCACACCACAGTACCTACCAGCAACACTGTTGCCTACATCATTCTTGCTGCTGCTGTAAGGATCGTAATTGAATAGTTGTGATTCCTGTTGAATTTTATCAGCGAGCGTTCGAAGTGCCATTTCAATGCTGAGGCTGATGGAGAGGGCCTGATCTTTATTCTGACACACGAAGGCATGCACATCCAACGTTTTTATACCCAGCTCACTTCTCAAAACACATGCAAGTATTGGAGAATGCTTAGTTTTCAACAGATATTTTTGTTCTTTACTAAGTATCCAGTTTTGAAATTGTTGTGACGGTTGATGTTGTTGTCTGACCTGCTCAAATGTATAACCGTAAGTTTTTTTACCGTTCATTTTTGTTTTGCTTCCAACAAATGTTACAGCTCTACATTCTGAAATATTAGACAGCGAATAAAATAAGCTACCATCGTTTTTATTAACTTTCAAGCCATCTTTAGTCAGGAGCAATGAAACCCGAGGAAACTTTTTTATTCCTTTTGGTGTATTGAAACGTGAGTAAATTTCGAGGAGAGCGATTTGTAGTGGACCATTGCCAGTGCCGTTTTTTGGGAGAGCTGAATGACCTACATATTGCACGTCAAATGCGATTTGTTGCTGGTTCATGTTCATACCGGCCGCACTCGAGTACGCCGATTCACCACTGGATTTTCGACTCATTAATTATTTTACTGTTGCAGAATTTTGAAATTCTTTACTTTACAATCAACAAACGTTCAAAATTAGTACAGAAACACCAAATAATTAATTTGTTAACAATGTACTAAAAAATAAAGCAGTAACTGATGAAAAATAATAATTAAATATTTTAAAAATTAACTAAAGCCGTAGAAACGACGAAATTTTCTAAACGCAAGACATTTACAAATATTCAGACGGATATGCCAAAATAAAATCACAGTTGAATTTTCATATGTAAGCTCTATTTGCCTATTCACTGGCTACGTACAATGTGAACAATGACCAGCTCCAGATCAACTTGCTCGTTCATTGTTTGCTATTTAATCGTGCAACTATGTCGAATTATGTTCATATCAATAATAACAATAATAACATTCTTATTATTTTTGTTATGCTCCTAAAAAATTTTATTATCTGGTACAAACGCGATTCAAATATCTTTTCTGTATGTGTGTATACAAATGTTTAGTGTTATTATTATTATTGTTATTATTATTATTTATTATTAAATAGTCATTATCGACCCCATCATGGTTGATAATAAGCTCTCAAGGTGAGACCCTTTAAAAACATCGCTGAATCAATTGCGGGGAAAAAGGATAGAATCGTGTTTGAATGGTGTACATTCATCGGGAGCCAGGGCTCACTGAATTTTAAAATTTAAAGTTTTGCTAAGGGTGCCCATACACCAGGCTGGTCACAGAAACTGTCATTAGGAAATCTTACTGCAGTTACAAGTTTCCCAAAAAATATTTTATTCAAAAGCTGCCAACAAATACTAATTTGTTCAGATGAGGCAAAAAAAAGTCTTCCTCCGTGCCAACATTTAACCTTACCAGACAAATAATAATGTAGCCTGCTCCAGGAAGATACAACCAAAAATGTTGACCGTGGTCATTAACTAGTTAAAAATATGTGCTCCCTCCGTATGTGTGGTGTGGAATTGGCGCTACACACACACACACACACACACACAGCGCACATGCATATATATATATACATATATATATAAACAATGAAAATGTATAAATACCACGTACCTATATAAACATAAACTTGTTTATAATATATATATAATTAATTGTTTCTCTCTCTCTCTCTCTCTCTCTCTCTTTCATTATATTTATATATATATATATATATATTTTTCTCTCCTATTCCCTGTAATTATTTATATGATATATATGTAGTTAATGTTTAAAATCGTGAAGCTCAGCTTGAAGACCGTCACACACGAAGTTGAGTACGCGCGAAGCCTGCGTGGAAGGAAGGAAGAAGTTCGTCACGACTGACGATGGCGACAGAAATTCAAGTCGATTGCGAGTTGCGAATGAAAAAATTTAAAATGAAATGTCCCTGGCTTTTCTATTTTGAAGAGTTCACCATGAAGGTGATGCGTTGGAAATGCAAATTCGGGAAAGAATTTTTTTATCGTAAGAATGATAATGCGCGTTTACAAGAGCCAAACGATTTAGTTATGCCAATGTAGTCAATGTAATTATAAAGTGTTTCTGCAATCTCTTATTGAAAATGGTTTTTCACATTGCACAGAATTAAAGTTTTCGTTATAAACATTCGGAATTTCAATATTCATAAAAATTTGATTGTAAATGTCTTCGGTTCATTTGAGCAGAATGGGTTTGAAGTTACTAACTGGATTTGAATTAACTGGCATGTGCTGACGATTACGGCAAATATTGCATTAAAATTTAAAAATTATTTGATATTTACTATCTAGCTGCAATACAAACAGGCTATTTTTAAACAAATTCTTCTGCGGCTGTGCTGTAGATGAATGGAGGGACATTGCTGGCTCAAGCAGTCGTGAGAATTTGTAAATACGCTGAGTATATAGTTATGTGGTTTCGTTTAATATATATGTTATATATTTTTGTGTTATCTTCTGCACATGTGTATGTGCATTTGCTCATGTGTGTGTATGTGTGTGTGTGTGTGAATATGATACTATGTTTAATGTTTATCGGTAGGTAGTATGCATGTTTGTTCTGTATGAATGTGTGCCACCCCCTTGTGCCTGCAGGGTCGACCGGATTTTATCTCTCTAAGTCGCTTGGATAGTGACTAAAAAAATTTTAAGGAAAAGATTAAAAAAAATAATTTATTTTCATTCAACAAAGTATTCATTAAATTTACGTAAAATGAAGAAATCAGTTTATTATCAACAAATAAAATCCGATGAAATTGAAAACTGATTCCCTCGTGATGGTGTGGAGGTTCAAATTAGAAAACAAACGTGATAGAAGATATGAAAATATTTCAATGAAACGATTAAAATGTGAAATTTACAAGTAGGATTTTAATACACAGATATTAAATAGTCATGTCCACCGCATTGATATTGTTAACACTTCACAAATGCATCATCCCCAGAGGGTGAGCCAACGAGGTGTGTTCTCTTGAACGCGGCGAACCTGCACCCACCCACGATGATGACGATGATGATTATGATGACAGAGGGTGGCCGGGGTGAGGGTTGAAGGGCACAAGTCCAAGAACAAATAATTAGCTAAGGTTAAGGCTTGAATAAAATCTCTACATTCATTTTGAAAAATTAGTGCTGAAAATTGCTAAATTTGTAAAAAAAACCCATTGATTTTAGTTTTGAAAATGCTTTAAATTTGTGCAAGAATAAAACAAAATAATTTTTAAACAATTTCAAGCCCTACCCGCAAAAGTTTCTAGATATGTTGCTGCATGAAGAGGTTGGTGGTATTGAGGACCAAGAAGATGATGGTGATGAAAGATCGAAGATGATCAAGATGATGATATGCTGTATCAACATAATTAAATAGTTATTCAAGATTAATTAATATATTATTATTATATATACATATATATATATTAACGTGTATAAATAATATAATGTATTATAATGTAACATATATATATATATATATATATATATATATATATATATATATATATGTATATATATATATATATATATATATATATGTTTAATTAATTTC
>NW_008704083.1:2844745-2859988 GCF_000326865.2 Helobdella robusta
TTTCCAGTCATTAATACGGACAAACCAATTTCAAACCGAACTGAACACTCTTTTCATGATTCAGCGAACCAACTAGCCGACCAACCAGCCAGCCAGCCAACCAACCAATCAACAAAACAACCAACCAACCAATCAACCAGCCAATCAACCATCAACCAACAAAACAACCAATCAGCCAGCCAATCAACACCAACCAGCCAGCCAAACAACCAACCGCCCAATCAAACAATCACAGACGAATGAACTCAACAGAGGACTACAAATAGAAATAAAAATTCAAATGCCTGTAGAATATTTGTTTAAAGTGTCGAACATTTTTTACAATCACGGGATCAAAGTATACGAATGGAATATTTGAAATAAGAAATTATGGCTTTCAATTAATGTTGGTGCAGAAAATCCAGGTTTGTTTAGCTGGTGGCATTTGATCAGCTATCTGACGTGCACTGTTACAGCATTCCATTCCAGCACTTGATTTCTAATACAGACAAGCAGCTTCTATGATTATTTTGATCATAGTATGTGATGAATGAATTTAACTCTGAACAATACACATGAAGATTTGTTGTTATAGATATTCGTGCACCGACCAATCAACTGCTACTCACACACACCAACTCTCTCAATCACAACCTGGATGCGCTTCCTATGTATGCGTGTGCGTGAGTGTGTGCCTGCGTGTGCGTGTGCGTGTGCTAGACAGGTTGTAATGTTGCGTTTGCACGATGAAATGAAGTTCCAACAAGAAATTCAAATTAATTAATTATTAACTTTTTTCTAAATTTTAAAACTGTCCCACATTTAAAATCTGCATGCTTCACCCTTTCAATGTCATTCCATTGAACAATAATAAAAAAATAATTAATAAAAAAAAAACTAATAAAATGAGAAGTTAACGATAATAAACAGTTTCGCACGTGTTGTTCAAACAGAAAAATTGAAAAAATTACCTGAATGTGACTCAAATGTGACACAAACACATAACTCAATCCTTACAGCGTAGATTCCTGCAGCTAGTAATGGCCCAACCAGTACAATACACATCACAATGGTACATACATTACATTACCCTTCAAAAAATAGCAACATAAATAACAATTTGTGTAACTTTCCAGCATTAAATCAATACGTAGATAATGTCATTGATGAAATATTTATCATCTCAATTTAAATAAAAATATCTTAATGTGACATTTTCTTCTGTGACGAAGAGATGATCATATTTTTCAATTTAATGTACTTTCATAACGTTAATTTTCTATTGAAGAAGTCATTTATATGAAGACATTTTACGGTGTATGTGTATATGTGATGGTCATTCTTAAATATCACACTGTGCAAGACGCTATAACTACACACACACACACACACACCACACACACACACACACACACCACACACCACACACACACACACACATGAACAATACGCATGCGCGCACACACACGCACACACCACAAAAACACACATACACATAAACAATACACACACACACACATATCTGTGTATTCATTCTTTGTTAGGTTCAACGATAAACAAGAATGAGTGAGTATTGAAATATGTAGCAGGTAGGCAGGCATGTGAGTTCATGAATGTACTTCATTTGAAAACATTACGCTGTTGCTTTGAACTGTATTAATAGAAATATTTCATACAAACATTCACACACACACGAACGCACACACACACACGCACACACACACACACGAAAACACACAAGCATTCAGACACAGACACATACACATACAGAACCGTATACAATACATACATATATACACATACACACGTACAGACTCACGTTGTAACAATGAATGTTTTGAATGAATGTATTAAATGAACCACTACGCACGTAAATCACAGAAATACAACATTCCGACTCATTATTGGATCTTGCGCATTTCAAAACAACAACAGTTTCAGTTGCGGAAAATGCAGATGGTTTCCAACAAGTTTCAAGAGCGCTGTCACTGAGTAGCGGAAATGTATTAGCCTTTTTGGTTTATTTATTTATTCTCCATTTTGTAACAGTTTGCAAACTGCTTGGAATCAGTTCTCTTCAGGTGGTGGTCGTCATTAACAGACATCGTGTCACGTGATGTCTTCCTTCCTTATCTGAGTACTTGTTGGATAAATTAATTAACCAATGCTGATTATGCATTCTGTTAATTATCACCCATGCGAGCAAAGTTGCAACTGATTTAAGAAACGAGTTGTGTTAATTTAACTAGTTAGTTTAAGGATGTAACAAACATTTTATGAGAACATTAGAACAAGATTCCTCGAAATGAAATGATCAGGTCTTTACTTCTAATCGTTTAAATCACCAACGTGTTGGTTATTTAATTTATTAAATTACGTGTAAAAATTTTGCAATTTGTTGGCGACGCTGGTGACATTGGTTGAAGTTGCGGGGCAGCAGGCGGACGTGCCGTCGTCGAACTCACCGCGTTTGCCATCTTGTTGAAGTTTTTGTGGCGCCGCGTGTTGAAATGAATAAAAAACGTTTCCGTCTGATGATGACGGAAGTTCCTGTTCCACGTGATCGCAAAGCAGGGATGGGCGATCGTGTGACGTCATCACGCAGGTGTAACCTTGTTTAGCGTTGTAGTCACTTGCAACGACGCAATCGCCACCAACGCCACAACTGCTCCCACCAGTGACCACCATCCCGCTGCCAGCATTATACAGCGCGTTCGTGCTGCTCAACTGCTGCCGCTCCTGCTGGCCCGGCAGTGTCTTGCCGAAGAACGAGGTGAAATTCGTTGACCTGCCAGGTGAGGTCATTTGTAGCTGATTGCTTGATGCTATTGAGGTTTTGTTGATGTCATCTTTGTTGTTGTTGCTGTTGTTGAAATCATTTGCGTTATTGCTGTTGTTGTTGCCGTTTGCAATCTGCCAGACGTGAGTGTATCCGTACTCACCATTTTCGAGGCGATGGTGAACTTTGCACTGTTGCATGTTAGCCAGTTGTTGCTGTTGTTGTGGTTGATGCTGGTGTTGCGAATGTTGTTGCTGTACAATTTTCGGCAAGCCTGGAAAATGATGATGAGTGTGTGGCAGCTGGTTGTAGTCGCAGAAGAGGCCGGCATCGTCGTAATCAGTGATCTCCGTCGGCGGGCCGAGTGGCTGGTTGTGCATGTGGATGAGGTCGTCCTGCAGGCCCGACACGTCGTACTGCTTGTGCGGCGGTCTCGCCTGGTCCGATCTTCTGAAAATAAAATTCCAAGTTAAATGAAAGATTGATTGTTTAAGTGAAAGCCTGTGGCGTGGGTGAATGCCAGTGATCAATGAAAACTCTAAATTTAAGAGAGAATATGTAAACACCGTCACCAAACGAATTTCCGAAAATTTGATTAAGATGAAAAACACATATTGTTAGGAAAACACATGATGTGGGTATTCAAGATAATCAGAAAATTAATTTCAAAAGATGACGTCTAAATATTAATTATGCATGAGATGTAACCTTTTGCACCAGAGGACAGCACCGAGCAGTGAGAAGCCACACATGGCTCCTATCATCACGCCGACCACCACTGCCGTCAACAGACCTGCCAACAAATCATTATAAGTCACTTATTTTTATAGATTCATTCGGTAGATGTGAAATTGTAAGTAAAAAGCCCGAATGGTTAAATTGAAGTTTATAAAATTTAGAAATAATTAATTTTGTGATAAAAAATGAACATATTCAATTTAATGTAGGTGACGTAACATGAGAACACGGGCTGACCGTAGGTGGGAAATGATGCATTCTGGTAGGCCCCCTCCTCCCTCTGATGCTCTGGCGAATAAAAAATAACTTTTACTCACTCATTGTAATTAAATTGATAGCTATTTAGTTGAAAAAAACCGAAATAATAAGAAATAAGAACGTGAAGAATAAAACAAGAGATTGTAAAGAACACAGAACAGTAGCTGATGTTGAATTAGGCAGAGGACCTGAGTGAGCCAGGCACGATGAACATCACTGTTAATTCGCATCATAACTTTCATGCCGAAACAGAGTAACGTGAGATTAACACGCGCACAAACTGTCTCGCAACAACAATCTACGTCCCACCGACTCACCGCTCAATTATTTTCTTCATTAGTACTATAACATACAACAACGAAAACTATAACTACTACCACTACTACCACTACTACTACTACTGCTGCTGCTACTACTACTACTACTACTACTACTACTACTACTGCCATTACTACTACTACTACTACTACTTCTACTACTACTACTACTACTACTATTACCATTACTACTACTACTACTATTACTATTATTACTACTACTACTACTACTACTACTATTACTACTACTACTACTACTACCATTACTACTACTACTACTCCTACCGTTACTACTACTACCATTACTACTACTACCACTACTACTACTACTACTACTACTATTAATACTATTACTACTACTATTACTACTACTACTACTACTACTACTACTACTACTAATAATAATAATAATAATAATAATACAACTGCAACTGACTGGCGTCACAGAGGACAGCTGATTGCCAGCCAAACCATTCAGTTCCTCTGCAGACGAGGCTCCACTTGGTGTTGCTGATGTTGCACGTGACTGTTATCTGATCGTTGATTCGTTGGATCTTAGAGTTTGGGGGCGGGTCTATGTCGGCACAACCAATCGCTGGTCGGTTCAAAGGTTATCTCTATTATTTATCACATAACACATTGGTTGAACTTTATTCAAATTGATAAGAAAATTTGAAAAATAGTACATCTACATATGTACGACTTGTAAAACATCCAGATGCATGCATATAAATAATTGGAAAGGAAATTATTTCGGTAAAAATAGGCAGAGAAAAACAACGCATGAGACAATCGATTGTTCACGCTTGCTTGCAACGCCTCTACCGACCGTTGTACTTAATTAGGAAATTGATATTTTCGTCGCTGATCACGTGATTCGCCGTTTTAAGTACCAAGGTGCTCCCTGTCGACGTGTAGGCGTGTTTCTCCCTGCCAGTGTTGTAGCACACGGTGATGTCGTTGCGCATGTCTCGCTCGTAGACCGTCGCGTACACGTGGCAGTATTCCAGTTGTTGCTGATGTTGTTGTTGAGACAGGTGTGCAGCATACTGAAAGTTGTTGTGATTCAAGGAGCGTTTGTTCATGTTGTATCTGCAAGCATCGTAATGGAACATTCAAATTAGTTGCTCAAATTTAATGTTGTTGTATTTCAAGTTATCATTCAGTTTGTGAATAAACAAATCATCAACGTAACGTCAACATGCATGCAACACTGGAAAATCAATGACATCATGTCATATCATCCCATCAGCATTAACATTAGACAACATTAAATCCGCAATCAACCAATCAACCATAATCAACAATCAACCATTAGCAACAGTAAGTATCTCACAATAAGCGGATCAGAATAATGCAATGTTAATTTGAAACAACAACCACTGCTGATTAATCAGTGGAAGAAGAGGAACCTTGGAGGTGCAGTCGTAAAATCCATGATGGAGATGTTGACCTGCTGGCCGGCAAGTGTCTCAATGACCACCCGACATGAAGTGGAACCTGACGCTCGCATCACGTGGGCCGACAGGTAGTTGAAGACGTTCGTGTGAGCAAACAATTTGATGGGATGCCTCTCGTCGTCGCACTGCTCGTTCTCCTCCCCGGGTTCAACTGCGCGTGGAGCAGGTAGATGCGGGTGTTTGTATCTTGTGATAGGTTGGTAGCATTATGTGTGGGCCAACGACGTTCACTATAATTCAATTTTTATGATTCAATTTTGTTTCTTGAAGTTGCGTGTTTTGCTTATTTTACGGAAATTTTTTTACGTTTCATTGCAGGATGTTTAAACGATTTGAAATTTATTTTGATGCCTGAGTGTTGCGCAGTAGACGTGTTTAATTGAGCCTTTTTATATAAACTGTTTTAATAATAATATTAATAATAATACAGCTGATAACATGAAACATTTTAGTACATAAACTATAATTTATTTTCTTATTTCATCGTTGCCAACGAATGTACTTGTGCAACTAATCCATGCATTATTCCGTGTTTTTCTTTTTTTGTTCATTGATTGCTTCATGCATCATGCTTCATGCATTATGCTCCATGCATCATGCTTCATGCATCAGGCTCCATGCATCATGCATCATGCTTCGTCTGCACGCAAGTTACATCTTCGTTAAATGTTCCTAGATATGAAACGAACCAGGCTGTGGATTCAGTCCACGCTGTGATTTTCTTCTCACCTCAGTCTTTGAAGTATTCCTTTACTCCTTCATTGATTTGCATTTTTGTACTTTGTCAGACTGATGTATTTAAGTACTTATGCACCTATATAATCATGTACTTAAGTACTTATGGGCTCATGTGCTCGTGTGCTTGAGTATTCGTGTTCTCATGTGTTCAAGTATTTATATAATTAGGTACTCAATTACTCATGTACTGGTGTAAACTTTATTGAAGTACCTCTTTATTTCTTCACTTATATAACGATGAAAATGTCTATTGAGGAATGGATTTCAATAAATAAATTTTGAATGATTTTAGACCTACTAAATTAAAAAAATGTTGACCGTTGCAACTTTCAAAAAATTCCGCGTTTTCTTTTTGTTTAAATTGACCAGTTGGCCACAATATGACAAACAAATGAAAATAAAAGGCAAACCGTATTTGCCTGTCTATGAAAAAATAAATCTCTTTTTTA
Organism: Helobdella robusta; assembly: GCF_000326865.2. Lineage (NCBI taxonomy): Eukaryota > Metazoa > Annelida > Clitellata > Rhynchobdellida > Glossiphoniidae > Helobdella > Helobdella robusta. The sequence goes on from NW_008704083.1 coordinate 2,851,464, forward strand.
AAATTTTAGTTCAAAAAGTTATTTAATTAATAAAAATGAATATTATTTCAACAGAGAAATCCCGCGTGCCTGTTTTAACGATCAGTTGTTTGAATGAGTGGATCTTCGGGACAAGCAACAGTCGCAGCAGCCTGCAGACCAACAGACGGAAGTGCGTTAAAGACAAAACACACGAAGGATGCACAAAAGTGGAACGTGATGCAATGCGGTTGAAATAAATTAGCTCCACTGCAAGACTGAATATTGAATTTTTGACCTTCATACAGATAGAGCGATTGAGCCATTGTTCATTTGTCTGTGTGTGCTCCTCGAACTTTCCATCAATGAACTGGTGCTTTGTACATTTTGGGACGCTTTATATTTCGTTCTTATATCTCTATCACAACAATAACTACAGTGCCGAATGGAGTTTTTTTATTATTTGAAATTGCTTGAAGTTGTTGTTCTTATAAATAATAAAGTATGTATGGAAGGGCATGCCACATCCATCGTTCCATGTTGTTTCCTGCTTGCATCATTAACAGCGTTGTTGTGTTGAGTACATCTGATGGTGGTGGCCTATGTTGTGCTCACTCAACTGTCGCTGCAATATGTTGCATGCATGCATGTTAATGTTCATGTTCAATAATTCACTTGCTATTACAATTCATGGTTTAGAAGGATTTTGGTTATATATATATATATATATATATATATATATATAACCAAAAAATATATATACATATAACTAAAGGATCCTAAATCACCGTCAATATTAATATAAATTAAATAATAATAATTAAATACTATTTGATTCAATTTATGATTAAGAGTTCATACGAAAAACCGAACAACGAAAGATGCATCCATCAAATACTTCGTTACCGGAGGCCTGGATGTTTGAAGTCGGGCGTCACACGGGTTCATTTGTAATGATTGTTAAAATGAAAACAATTTGTTGAGCAGTTTTGCTTCTTGCAATTTTTAAATTTTTAATTTTAATGTATGATGGACTTTTTGTACTTCAAGACACATCTCCAAAAATATTTGTTATCAAGTGTCTACAGTATGAATACAAGTTGTTTGTGGGCGAGTGTGCGCGTGTGCGTATGCGTGCTATCTCATATATAATATTAATATAAACCTGAGCAGGCAAGGCATATATTATTAACTTAACAAGTCTTCTACACTTCTGGAAGTAGTTTTACAATGATGTTTCTGTTCTAATTTCTGCTGACTGTCGAGCATAACTTCATCCATTTCGAGTTCTGCTTTTATAAATGTTGTTAAGAAGAGAGAAATAATTCAGACAGGTTTTTGTGTTGCATTGAAAGTTAAATTCTTGAAACTTACGTGGTCACAAACGCCGTTGTCTTCTTAGTAACCAACTACAAAATTGATGTGGGCATCTTTCGAATTTCAACTCTCATTCCTAAATCGAATTGTCTTACCTCATAAGAATAATGTCTTATTTTTCTTATATTTTATTGTTTCATGTTAAATACGTTAGAAAAAAGATGCCTCCTATCAATTCGGAATTTTTGAAAACTTAAGTTTTTATTTAACGGAGAGGTTCACATTTAAAAAACGACGAAGTATATAAATCTTTTTTTCTATTTCGCGTTTGTCGGTGATGATGTTCCAGCATCATATCCATCAAACAATTTTTTATCAACGTGTAACGGGTGCATCGAAGTCATTATTTTATTTCAAGATGCCACAAACGTTCGGTGGATATCAACTTTTTAGCGGCAGTATTTTTTGCATTTTATTTGGTTTCGGAGAGACAAATATTAAATATCGACGTGTTTACAAGTAATGTTGCATCTCTAATCAATCAGTTCAGGAGCTCAGTAACGGGATTGTTATTATTTTTTGAGTACCAAAGTATCTGGCCATAATTTGGGATGTGGAAAATTTTTGAAGATGCAATTCGAACTGCAACAAGTACAAAATTTAAGCGACTCGCCTTTCTGCGCTGATTGTAAAATAAACAATTTAAAAACATGAAATTGACGCGACATAATTTCCCATTTTGTTTTGTTAAAAAGTGTTTAAAAACATTTATATAAAAACTGCTTGAGATGCAATAATTAAGCGTTTTGTTTGAATAAATCGATATAGCAAATAGTTTCATAAACAAACAAATTTTTCAAACATAACAAAAACATGCAGACGCTGCCGATAACAATTCAAACAACCACATTAAATCGCTCAATGAACGAAATCTCTAAAGAGACTAAATCATCAACTCAGCAATCAAATTAAGAGTTAAACTAAACACCACGGCGCATAAAGAAAGAAATATTTTAGAAACCTTTGAGACAAATGAATCCTGCTTGCAGGTAGGCCATCATATCTTCGGAGCAGCTGTTCAAGTTGTGCATGTTGACGTCGGGAATGAGGACCGAGCACTGAGGCCTGCCCGAGCACCTGCTGTCCATCTCTCGCAGCACGTCGCTGTAACAACCTGCACGCAATTTTAGGCACCATGTCTGATGATTTGTTGACAACATGTCTGATGATTTTTGGGCAACATGTCTCATGATTTTTAGGCACCATGTCTCATGATTTTTAGGCAACATGTCTCATGATTTTTAGGCACCATGTCTCATGATTTTTGGGCAACATGTCTCATGATTTTTAGGCAACATGTCTCATGATTTTTAGGCACCATGTCTCATGATTTTTAGGCAACATGTCTCATGATTTTTAGGCAACATGTCTCATGATTTTTAGGCACCATGTCTCATGATTTTTAGGCTACATGTTTCGTGTTTTTATTGACATCTTAAACTGTTAAATAATTGCATTGTGATCATTTATCAGCTACACTACTTAATTGGAAAAAAATGAACAAATTTGAAAGGAAGCAGTGTAAATAAGCGGGAACCTTTAAATTACTTCCCAAAATGTTTAAATTTTGAACCAAAATTCACGATTGAATAGAACGATTTGCATGTTCACCAATAAAAACAATAAATTGAACTGAAAGCCAACCAACCAATGTCGACGTTGTGGCGGATACACTTGCCCAGCTGCATCCTGCCGTACCTCGCCTCCGTCATGAGGACCACCTCGCCGGCGCCACACGAGGCATTGAACCTCTGGAACTGACAGGTGTCTACAAGAGGGGTCGTCGGAGTTGAACGTGGCGCGTTTGCTGTCTGGCTGTCTGTGTGGAAAGTTTGAGGATGATTGCGTGTGTTGAGGTTAATGTTTCATTAATCACGATGTCGTTCCTGTTGTTTGATGAAATTCGTAATCTAAATGTGCAATCACTTATCCATCCTAAAATTTGCGATCATAAATCCATCTTAAAATGTGCGATCATAAATCCATCTACAATCATTACAGAATGATTTTTAATGATTGGAGATTTCCAATAATGCATGCGGCAACAATTTCAGTGAAGAAGGCAGTGAAGATTTTTTGAATAATTTAAAAAATAATTGACATTAATGTGCATAATTAATACAGAGAAACACGTTTCTAAAATAATCGATGTAATAATTACATAACGATTTAACGATATGAAAATTTAGACACAACATAAAACAAAGCTATAAAAAATGAAATAAACTAGAAACAATGAATTTTAAAGAAATCCTAAAAATTCAAAATTAAAATAATCATAAAAAGTAATGCGAAAAACTTATATGCTGGCATGTCGTTTAATTATTATGCGCGGGACTGATGCTTCCAATATTACAAAATGACTTCCACTGAGACATGCGTTCGATATTTGTGTAATGTTTTATATATTTTATATATGTTATCTATATACCATGATATAAAGTCTTTTTATGTTTTGTAGTATCTTTCAGGCTCTTCTTTTTGAAATTAACAACGGAGTTTTTTTTTAATTTAATTTCTTGTTTTTAATGTGACTAACAATTTTGTGAACAAATGAAATTTTAATCGCTGACATCGTCAACATAATCAATATAATCAAATGCATCTTCATCTGCATCATCATCACCATAATGTTATAATCACCATCATGATCATCGTCGTCATCATCACCATCATCATCGTCGTCGTCATCATCATCATCATCGTGATTGGTGTCAGAGTGGCCCATCTAACGCAAGTAATCGTACTTTCACCGTGCAGAGAAGTGCGAATGATGGAAGTTTTGAAAGATGCAAGGAATAAAAAAGAGCAAAGAGGAACAAGGAGGCTGCCGTGTTTGCAACATCCGCATCATTTCCTCCGTATCATTTCCTCCTCATCCTCTCATCCTCATCTTTTTCCTCCTCCTCCTCCTCATCATCATCATCATTCTCGCCGACTTAACGGATTGACTTTTGCTCTTGAACGATTACACGCACGCCAGCGAATGAATGAATGAATGAATGAATGAATGAATGAATGAATGAATGAATGAATGAATGAATGAATGAATGAATGAATGAATGAATGAATGAATGAATGAATGAATGAATGAATGAATGAATGAATGAATGAATGAATGAATGAATGAATGAATGAATGAATGAATGAATGAATGAATGAATGAATGAATGAATGAATGAATGAATGAATGAATGAATGAATGAATGAATGAATGAATGAATGAATGAATGAATGAATGAATGAATGAATGAATGAATGGATGAACGAACGAACGAACGAACGAACAAACGAACGAATGAACGAACGAACGAATGAAAGAATGCAATAACTTGAATGGAAAAATAAATAAACCATCAATTAAGAAGATTAACAATTAATTATTTATAAAAAATTAAAAGAGATGTGACAACACGTTTAAAAAATGCATCCAGACCATCAATACGGACAGCGAATTATTGTGGCTTGACGAACACCAACGCCAGGAAGATCTTGAAGAGACCTATTAAAGGTGGAACGTTGGGGAAAGTTTAACGTTAAAACTTGTAGTTTCGTAAGATTTGAAAATTGATAAAAATGAAATTTCAAGTTTTACTGAAAATAGAATATCAAATTAAAATATATTGACAGGTTTAAAAATAAAAATAGATCTGAAAAAAATTGTTTAAATATTTTAATAATAACAGCAGATAAAAAGCACATGCATGCATCTTCCGCCGCACATCAAACTCGTTTGCAACGCGGCAGCAGGCAGTCAAACATGTGACGAAAAACGCTTCTCTGTACACCATCGAAATCGTCAGATGTTCTTATTGCTGGTGCTTACAAACACACCAACACACACACACACGCACACACGTTTTTTTAGCTTAAGGTAGTACAATTTAATTTGTAATTTATAAAAATCCCACAAAAAAGAATACTAAACAGATACAAAATCACCTCCACAACACAGCACCTTCACAGACACTTACATAGAGAAAAAGAGAAAGAGAGAGAGAGAAAGAGAGAGCGGAAGGTGTAAAAAATATACGATGTGATGAGGGAGAGTATTGACCAGCTAAGCGGAGACGAATGCAACGGGTTAGGCCATAAAAGTGAAACACAAACAAGCAGACAGAGAGTCAGACACACAGACAGACAGACGAAGAGAGAAACAGGCAACAAACTAATCTTTAAAGCATTAACACGTGCACACATAAATAATTCAAGCATTAAGAGCCTCATACACACTTGTGTACATACATACGTACGTACGTACGCTACTACGTGCCATGACAATATGAGCAGGTACGCATTAATAAATGATTACAAATATATATATATATATATGCTGATTGAAGACCAAATTCTTGACAGTATGTAATAAATTCCACCGATTTATTAGTGTTAATCAACTTGTTTTCGAATTTTTCAATTTGTATTAATAAATTTTTGTCAACAAAATTGATTGTGTTCAAGATTGAAATTTTTTCCCATTAAGAAACATTTTATTAAAAATATTGCAGATATCTATCTTCAATAATTTTAATAAAATGTTTGTTAATAGAAACAAAGTTTCAATTTTTAACAGACTTAATTTTGTATATAAATTGATAAACGCTTATAAATCGATGGAGTTTATTACATGCATATACGTATATAATGGATTGTATGTAAGAATTGTGACTGCCATAGGCGATTGTCAATAAATATATCATTATAGCGTTTTGTACAATGCTAGGCTTACAACTGAGTTCTTTAATTGTTCTAACAATGATTTTAAGTTTTTTTCAAGGTTTTTCAACAGCAAATTCTCACACGTTCTATATGTGATGCGATGTGAAGTGATGTGAAGTGGGATGCGATTTACATTACGTACGATGCTGTTTTTTTGGCGGCATCCACCTCTCCCAGTTTTCAACGATGGAAGTTCTGAAGTGAATAAATAAACTGCGTGCACAGACACACGTACGTATCTAATAATGCTTGCCATTAAAGTTTATGCCCAACAAATTCATGAAGCTTCATCGCATTAATTAATCTACAAAAATCACTACAAACTCAAGAACAGGCAAACATACAAACATCTATACAAACAAACAGACATAAACAAACAAACGTTCATACTGCTAACTTTGCAAACAAACCAACGAACAAAAACAACAATATATACAAAAAAAGATACAAACAAACACACAGTCATGCTTATGTGGGGCAATGTATTTACTTAACAACACATCCAAAGAGCTTGTCATTAATTTCCCGATGTTAACAACATGAGCCTAACTAAGCAAATAATAACTGTATGTTTTAATTAAGACCAACAAATGCACCAGTTGGCTTTTCTGAACGGGCTCGTTAAATCATATTCAGATGCGGCCTGATGTGAGCTGAACTGATGTGAGGGGATGTAGCTAGTGGGGTGTGATTAGGTGGGATGTGTGGTGGGGTGTGATGTGGTGTGTTTTGATGTGGTATCGTGTGATGTGTGGTGTTATGTGATGTGTGGTGATGTGAGGTGTTGTGTGTTTCCAATCATTTGGCTCATGTGAATTATTTCAACAGAGTTGAATTGCAGTAATAATTTTTTCTGGATAAGTTCATTAAAATGAAACCACGTAAAAAGTAAAAGAAGAAACATCGTCGTCAAGCAAGCTTGAAAAATTTAATTTAGAAAAAAGAAAATTGAAAATTATCGAAAGTGACAAGATTTTCGCCAACCTGTTATTGTAAGTGTGTATATATAATGTATTTTGTATATACACGTGTGTGATGTTGTATACATATGCGTATCTGTCTGTGTACCTGTATGTGTACTTGTGTGTGTATCTCTGTCTGTGTATCTGTCTGTGTACCTGTATGTGTATCTGTATGTGTATTTGTTTGTGTATATGTATGTGTATCTGTATCTGTATGTGTATATGTATGTGTATCTGTATGTGTATCTATCTGTGTATCTGTCTGTGTATCTCTCTGTGTAACTGTATGTGTACCTGTATGTGTATCTGTCTGTGTAGCTTGTGTGAGTGTAGGTTTTAAACTTTGCTATCGATTGCCATGGTGAGCAGCACATTAACAAATTATTCTGTCCACTCGTTGTACTTAAACTTCCACGCGTAGGACTAGCTGTTAAGCTCTTAGGAATCTAGCTTATACTATTTTCATTAATGATTGTAGTTAGCGCAGACAACAATTAGTTAGAACGGATGTTGAAATTCAAAAATTTGATTCATGTAATTCAATCAAGTTTTCTTATCAAATAAAAAAACTCGTTTGTTTGAACTTTCAGCACCTTCATGTCTGAACGAGGGAATATATTAAATTAATGAGACATTATAAAAGATTGAGTGGATTGCTCGAGCAAAAGTGTGAGCAAGTCAAGTCTGCATGTCTGGTTGTATTTTCCATGTCTGTCTGGTTGTACTTTCCAATCGTTTTGTTTTGTTCAACATTACTCTTAATGGCAATCAATAGTAAAAGATATTAACTTATTTATCTAAGAGATCATTAAAAAATCCCCGTTGCTTCATCAATGGTTCCAACCTTATTTGCGTCTGATACGCCCGGGAAACCAAGTAAAATTGGCTATAAACAAACAAAAGTAAGCATGTGCGTTCTTTGTCGTTTCGTTCCAACTCATGTAGGTCAATATTTTTTGTTATTCAACATTCATCTGTCAAAAAGTTTTAATTAACATTAAAAAAAAATAAAACTTAAACTATATCTCTTTATTGCTATACTGCCGATGTTTCGAAAAGTTAGAGTTTAACAATTTCAACAATTGTGACCATATTGTTAAGCTGTTTGAACGCGAAAACTATCCATTCATAGGTTCTTCAATGTATGTTCTCAGGGGGGCATAGGCATTATACAATACGCCCCGGGCCAATCCCCCACATGCACCTCTTCACTGAAACAGCTTACACACTTTGGCGTCATCATTCAAAAGCATCTAATTTATTTCTATAGAATTCACGTAAAGTTTCAAAAAAGATTAAAGGGGAATAAAAGATGTGTAGTGTATTCATTCATCCATCCATCCATCCATCCATCCATCCATCCATCCATCCATCCATCCATCCATCCATCCATCCATCCATCCATCCATCCATCCATCCATCCATCCATCCATCCATCCATCCATCCATCCATCCATCCATCCATCCATCCATCCATCCATCCATCCATCCATGGATGCATCCATCGAT
>NW_008704083.1:2860763-2890491 GCF_000326865.2 Helobdella robusta
ACTATGATAATACACTACAATTTTATTCATAATTCTTTTAAATTTATTCGTTTATTTTCAACAATATAATGAGTTAATTTTTAAAATATAGGTTGTTATTCATTTATTTATTTATTTTAATATCTAATATTCTATTTTCTATTTCTTATAATTTATATTATTAACTCCTCACTTGGTTTTACAATCTAGGCTCCGACGATGGCATTAGCCGAAAAGGCCGTCAGCCAAACTTCACAGTTTAATAAAGTTGAAACAAAACAGCTTCGTGTTGTTGAAATTTTATTTAAAAAACTTCTAACTGCAAAATGGGGTGTAATCTTCAACCGAACATGTTTATCTGAGAACCTCATACCAAATTATATATATATATATATATATATATATATATATATATATATATATATATATATATATACGGTTGGGAGTTTATAAGAGACTTGTTTTTAAAATACAGGTTAATTTATAAATCTTTGAATAATGTTGCACCACAAAATATGATCGAATTGTTTAATAATGTAAAAACAAAGTTGTCAAAATACAAATTGAGGTCTGGTGATTCAAACTTTTTGTGCGCGCCAAAGACAAACCTCAAGATAGCCTTCCAAACACTTAAACAGTGGAGATTTTATTCTAAGTCAGTTTAAGAGACAGCTGGAAAACCTACCTGCTCAGTTCTTGATAGCATTTAAGGTATGGAAGAGCAAGTGACGATTTTTTTAAACTGGCGCTATATAGAGGAGATAAATAATTCGTGTATGCTAGTGTGATTTTTCTAAAATAAATGAACTAAACTGAAACTGTTATTTAATGAACTGTTATCTATTCATAAAATATTATTTTTAATTTTCAGGATTTATAAATTAAATATTTCATTCATTAATAAAATTGTATTAAAACTACTTAATGAGATTAATATGTATTGAAATGAAGTGGATCAAATCAAGAATTATCGTTTTCTTTGTTATTTTAAACATTCCAGCTCCCCTGTGGTTAAACCAGTTAAAAAGGAGAACTGTTACAAGTACTTCACTATTGTTTTAAATATATTTATATATTTATTTACTTGCAACAGTGAATAGTGGTTATATAATTTAAAAATTAAAAAAGTGGAGCTTCAATAGAGTAGTGTGTGTGCTGTTACTATTGTTGTAATTGTTGCAATTGTTATTATTATAACCGTTTTCATCTGATCAAAGAAGCTTGCATGCATGGCTGCGTGTTAAAATCTGGATACCCACATCTGTTCATACGTCTCCATTCACTCATTCATTCTATCATTCATTCATTCATTACTTCAATCATTCATTTTTTGTTTGTTTATTCCTTCTCTCATTCCATTATTCGTTCGCGGTTGTTTGTCGGCACGCACGCAGGCACAGGTAATGAACATTCATATGCATAGGTGTAGATTGCTAATCTGCTTTATTCTGCATGAGCACGTGATGGTTAATGCTGTTTTATTTCTTTTCACATTTTCAAAAAATAAAAAATTCTTGAATATAAATTTATAAATCGAAATGTTTAAATTTGTGAACATGACTGAACTTATATAGGAGCAAACGATAAGTATTCCATTCATTTGAGGGCTAATCTTGATGGATGATTCATCGATTGTTTGCTTCTTTTGGAATTTGAAAACGTTTCCTTGAAGGTTCCACGTGCTTATCCGCTTGTTCACATTCTTTATGTTCTTATCCGTTTGTATTTGTATGATATGATGAGGCTGTGTTTTAATATCATGATGTCGTTGTAATGAGTGAGCTGATGTTGTGTGTTACTAAGTATGATGAATGAAATGTTGTTGTAACCTGTTTGAAATCATGTCAAAGCAGTTGTATGAAGATTTTTATGAAGATTTGCTTGCCAATGTTATTTCTGTAGTCTGCTTGTTTTTATTTCTGTTGCTTTCATCTGCTTAAATTTGATAAAGTTTTTCTTGTTAGATGAGGTTGTTCTTGGCTGAAGTTTCACATTGCAGCCATGTTCCCAAATACATTTTCCGTTGGTTACAGATTTGCATGCACTGTCACTGCACATCTGTTCGCCTTCAAATTGTACTAACTCGGCTTATAATTGCAGTGAAATTTGGTTAAGATAAAAACAATTTTACAATATATTCATCGTTATATTAAAAGGTTGCCTTTCAAATCTAATTATATAATTTAATCATATCTTGCTATGAAATAGTGAAACGAGTCTTTGTATGTATTTGCTTAATTTCTAATAAAACTTGTCAGGTTGGATTTAATAATTTTTCAATTGAAACAAAATCCAACTTTCAGGACAGTAGACAAATTGCCGGCAGAACAGCTCCACACAGCGAACAGCGCCAACGTCGGCAGCTGTCGTCTGCTGCCTCCCCAGAAAAAATGAACTTAAAAAAAAACTTAAAAACTTTTTATTTCATCAAACATAAAAGTTAAATATAAAAAAAAACAACAAACAAAACAAAACCAACAGAAAGATAATGATTGTAATGTCTTCTAATAAATCTGCTGCGACAACTCATAAAATGATCAAAATTGAAACAACGCTGCGATTCTTGTTTGCTGTCAACCATGTGAAACATTTCTATTTCTGAATATTCAACCATTCTATCGTTTGAAAATATATTATCGGTATTAAACTGTACGCTCACTGAGCAGACGCACACAAATGTTTGGCTGACACGATTAATAAACACTGTCTAAAGTGCTTAAGTAGGGTTTTTCAAATACATCCAAAACATTTATTAAAAGATTTTTAAATAAAACTTCACAAAAACTTTGAAAAACAAAACAAAACTTAAACGTATATAAATCAAAACAACGCTGCAGGAGATAGGACCCAGTAGCAACACGCATGGCATCACACGACGCAACAAAACACGACGCAAAGTCGGTTACATGAAGAAAAAAAAAAGTTTGTTTCAACGTGCCAGGCAGCAACCTGCTGTTGGCGTGCATTCATTTTAATGTTTTTATTTTTAAATCTATGTACTTTTTTTAAAGTATGTTTTACATTTGCAGCTGTGCATGAGATTTTCAAGAATTTAAACATACAAGGTGGTACTAAGCGTTAGTTCACACATATTAAATAATAAGATCTTTACAAAATATTTTTTATTATTTTTGTAGCGCAATTTTTTCCAAATTTCAGAAAAATTGTTTGAATGTTTTGTTAAAGCTTATTTTCGCGTTGAACGCTTTTATGCAACTGCTCTCGTTGACTTTTGAGCATTCGCCAAATCTTTGAAAGCCTGTCGATTTCTGCTCTTTCATGAATTGACTGCCATTTAAAAAATGTCGATATTGAAATCATTTAATCGGTTGTAAATTTGTAATGACGCATGTTGTGCGTGCCTATGAAGGAGTATGAATGCAGTGATGGAGCAGTCTCGAATGTTTCCTCATTAATCACTCACCTCACCACATAATAGCTCTTTCACTTAACGTACTTCAGTGATTTATCCTCATGCTTCACCAGCTTTTATTTTTGTCACTTCTTATTTTTTAAAGTTTTTGTCGTTGGTTTTGTGTTGTTGTGCGTCCTTGCAAAAACGTGTTGAACGATGACGTTTAGATATATTTAACCATTATTTGTTTATTCATCTACTGAATTTTAAAATATTTGCTCTACACGCGTTCACTTGCGAGTTTTAAAAATGTGTGCGCGCATGAGTTAGCAACCTTTCGTTTTTGTTTTCATCCTCGCCTTTCAGTTGACGGTTATGTATGCGTGCTTGCAAGTTCGATTGCGAGTGAATGCTTTATTTACAAATGCATGTTCTTCTGGGTTTGTATGCTTGTATCGCATTGCTTGTTGGCTTCACCAACAAGTGGAGTTTAGAAGCGAAATTCTGCATGTACGTCAAGCAAATAATGTCTCAAAGCTTTCTAGCACGATTCCTTTTATGATCTGAAGAATGTTAGCGCTGACTGGGAATGTTTAAAATGACGTGAAACCGTCGAAGTTCTTAATTTCTCGCAACTGTACTCGGCCTGCCACCCTCAAAAACAAAAATTAATTTTTCAATTTTTTTAGGAGTTAACAAAATTTTGTTTTTCATAAAGTTTTTTGGACAAAATGTTGAAATAACGCAAACGTTTCAACTTTGAAACTTCAATGAAAAAATTTTAATGAGTGATTTTTTATTTTATCCAGAAAGTTAAATTAATCATTTTCATTAAAAAGATTTGCAAAATTTAAAAAAATTATCTTGTAATTAACAGCAAAGAACTCATGCGTGCAAACAGCAATGAAGGATAGAATCGCCTGCAAACTCAAAAATGTTATTATCTAAAACAAATATTTTCAAAAGTTACAATTAAATAATTAACGATGTGAGCGGACATATCACTGAGATAAATGGCGATCCGTAAGAACTAAGAATCTCAGTTTTTAAGTCAAACTCAGCCAAAAATGGGATACAACAACGGCCTGCCTGCTACGTACGGCCTATGTTTGTCTAGTCTCGCAACTGAATAAATAGACTTCATTTTGTATATTTTTTTATTTCGTGTGCATCTGTTTGCTGGTCTGGGTGTGTGTGTTGCTGCCGACTGCGCGTGTATGCCACGTATTCAGTGAGACCTAGACGCATATTTGCCTCTTCATAGCATGGGCGGTTGGCAAAACCAATTATATCAAATTCAATAATAACCATAAAAAAAGGTGAGTAAGTGATAAAAAAAAACAAATAAGAGAAAAAGAGAAAGAAAAAAAGAACAGAAGAAAGAGAGAAGGAAGAAAAAAAAGAAGAGAGAAGATGAGGTAATGTTGGGAGGGGAGTAAGAGAGTATGAGATAACAAAGATCTTGAGCATGCATCAGCTCTTTAAAAAGATTCGATTGAGTCTGCAAAGGAATGTTGAACAAATGAGCTTGTTGTTTGTTGTTTAATTAGATATTCTCTTATTATCATTCGTTTCTTTTCTGATTGTTTTGCTTTTTATATTTTTGCCAATCGTTAATTTGTTTTTTTTTAGATATAAAACTTTGATTAATTTTATTTTGGCATAGATATGAAAGTTTTGCAATTTAATGATCGAGGTGTCAGCTTCCTAGGTAGACATCAAACAACCGCCACAAACTACATTCCACTGCCATGGTCCTCTCTTCTAAGAAATGCATTAGACGAGCCGCATGCTAGCATCCACTCATTGGAACCTCTACACGAAGTCCATTTCTTCTGAACGTTCTAGCAAAGAAGTTACTTTCAATGTAAAAGTCACACGTAACTTTTCTTAAATAAAATTTATTCTTAAGAATTACAATTATTAAATGTTAATTAAATGTTCAAATTAATTGTTTAATTAAATATTAAACATTAAATATATTCAAATGTATTTGTTCTTTGTGCCGTCTGCACAATGATATTTAAATAACTTTTCACTAGTGATTTATTATTGAAACAACACTTCATTCAGTCTAACAAATCTTCAACCAAATTTTTAAGGTGTTTTATAAACTATTGAGGTCATTTTATTTTCACAACAATGTCAAACATTCGAAGGCAACCATAAAATCATTATTATTAATTACATAAACAACATTTTATTAACACTTATTCAAAAAATATGATAATTATTTTGAAGAATACCTTCTGTCACACACACTCACCGAAGTTACACAAACTGAACTAATTAAATAAAAAGCAAAGCTAACGACTTAACGACACATAATTTCTATAGCAAGCGTAATGTTTCTTAAAATTTATCCAGAACATGTTGCAAATTGCATGGAATCAAATGATGATGTCATGATGTCATGATGTCATGATGTCAGATGGTGATGTGACGGTATGATGATTCAAAACGGTGATACGAGGACAGGATGAAGTTATGTGAAAATGTGATGAAGACACGATGTAGTTAAATGATGACGTCATAATATGAAGATGTAAGATGGTAATGTTAGACATGATGGTGCAATATGTCGCTGTGATGATGTCAGATAATGGTGGATGGTATGATGATGTGGTGATGTGATGATGACGTCAGCAGATGATGATGGTGTGAAGATAGGATAACATTAGGTGATGCTAACAGCATGCAAACAAACATTTCAAATTAGGTGAAAAATATTTTAAAAATATTATAGGATATTTTTTGTTAGATGTTGGATGAAGCTCTCGCATTTATTAATTATAACAATTCTATCTCGGGATGACTGTCTGTTGTTGTGAAGTTGCTTTCTTGCAGTAAAATAAGATCAATTAATATAGGCACTTTAAAAAGACAAAATGTGTTTGTTTGTTTGATGAACAATATATATTCATTTGGTTGCGCCCTACTTAAACATTTACACTTGCACAATTCTGAGTTGTCCTCCACAACCATTAGCAATTGTATTTCAGTGAAAAGCACATATATATTAAAAAAATCAGAAATTATTGAAATTTTGTTTTTCAAATTGTTCAGAATTGTAATTAACTTATGATGTCTATAAAGACAGTTGCGATGTTCATAATTCCACCACCATGGTGATAACTGTCGCATGCCGGTGCAAAAAACTTTTGTCACTTGAATCGGCTTTACGATCTTTGGTCTTTAAGACGAGCGTGCAATCTTCCATCTTATTTCCCTGCAAGGCCTTGAGACATCCATCTATTCAATTCCGACAATAACTTTGTTCAGCATTGCATGTAAGCACGCAACAGGCTTCCATACAATTACATAAACTCTCTAAACAAACAAACAAACAATCAGGAAGGCAAACTTCACATTCCGTTCGTTCACGTGGTAGCGCGTTCGTTAAAATTAAAAAAAATGTTTTCATAAACATTTCTATCAGATCAAAATTTAAAATTTAAATAAATGCTGTGATACAAATAGTTCCCAATGACGTCCCATATTTAAACACAAGTTGAATGAAGTAAACTGACCGCTACTCAATTTCCCATCATGTTTCATTTCACTGCCCAGATTTGTTTCGTTCGAAAAAAATCATTTAGAGACTAAACCTTTTTAAAACAATATAAAATGTCATGACATGCAACAAGTTTGTACAAGAAGACCAGCACACCTTTCCACCTCATTCTGGAACGTACTATCTATTCATCTACCTAGTCATTATCTACGTATCTATCTATTTATCTATCAAGAAATCTGCCTTTATTTCTTTTATAACACATTTGTTAAGTTATATCTGGTGATGAGCGTCAACACTTTTGAAATACTTTTCAAGTATTTAACAATATCAAGTATGTGTGTGTATGTATGTATGAATGTATGTATGTATGTATGTATGTATGTATGTATGTATGTATGTATGTATGTATGTATGTATGTATGTATGTATGTGTGTGTGTATGTGTGTATGTATGTATGTATGTTAAAACCAAAACATGATGAGTGACACTGAACCGTCAAACATCAAGTAACAAATGGATTAACACTTTGATTTGTCGTTAATTGCACATGTCGGCATTCAGTTGGATATTTTTAAGCACACAGACACGCAGGAACCGCTGCAACAAGCACGAAATGTGGTTAGTTGCGAAAAAGGGTCCCTGCTGTCGCCTGATCTGACGCTGATCATTTTACATATTGCCTCAAGAAATTTAAGGCTGTTTGGGTCCATCGGGCCGAAAACCTCCATACATATTGGCAAGAATTCCATCGAGGGGAGGGCGTTCCCATATTTTTTCATTTTCTCGTCCGCTGCCCTGGCCGCGGCCAAACCGCATTCTTTACTTGTCAGGTTTACGTATCGTTCGGCGAGGGTGCCAGGAACCGTAACATCCCACGCCAAACATCTGCCGGCTCTCCAAGGTATTAGTGTATGCATGTATGTATGTATGAATGATTGTATATCAAATTTGTGTACACTTGACTTTACATTCATCCATCGATCTATTAATCAATTCCTCCAACTGTAGGGGCGATCAATTGAGAGGTGCCTGGTCAGATGGAAGAAACAATTTTCCGCTTCGTTACATACCATCCTCCTCCTACAACTGCTGACAGAAACAAAACATATCCTACAACAACAACAACAACAACAACGTCAAAAACATTATCACAACAACAAAAATAAAAACTACAACAACAACTAAAACAACAACAACAACAACTACAACAACAACAACAACGTCACAAACAATATCACAACAATAAAAATAACAACTACAACAACAACTAACACTACTATTATTATTAATATTAACTACTAACTACAAAATCATCATCACAAACACTACCACCACCACAACTACAAAACGAACAACAACATAACAGCAACATCACAAACAGCAACACAACCACCTCAAAAACAACAATATCATCAACAAAAACAACAACTATTACAACAACAGTCATTACAACAACAACAGCCTCACAATCAACAACAACAAAATTGAACAACGTCACAAAAACCAACACCCCAGCAACAACAGCATAATCATCAGCCACAACAACAACACGAACTGCAACAACAACAATGAAATAATAAACAATTTGATAGGTGGTGATCTCTGAGCAGTAGGTGACCAGGCATGCTGTGTCGAGTGTGGTCGGTGAAGGGACATTCAATAAAAGGCTTATACTATTCTAAAAGTTACATTAATATTCGAAATAGTTTCACTATTTTTAAAATGAATGCAATAACGTGATGGTTGCAAAACTGTGTAGACCGCCTGTCTGTCTGTCTGTCTGCCTGTCTGTCTGTTAGTCTGTGTGTGTTTGTGTCGGGCTTTCTCCTTGTCCGTCTGTTCGTCAATTTGTTTCTCTGTCTGTCTGTTTGTCTGTCTGTCTGTCTGTATCCTGGTAATGTGGCTAACAATGGAATGTTTGAAAGTGGGAAAATGGAAATGTCTTGCCGATATTGGAAAACCAATGATGATGTTAGTGATAATGTGACGAATGTGGTGATGCGGTTTTGACGATCTACAGTATAATTAGTTGCACCAAATAACTAAGACTATGATGACGACGAAGATGATGATATATTAAAGGAAGACTGAGGTAAAATATGATGATGATGATGACGACGACGACGACGATGGTGATGATGATGATGATAATATTTGAGATGTGATTGAATAAATACAAATACGACGATGATGATGATGATAGTATTTGAGATTTGATTGAATAAATACAAAAACTAATTATGTTATCAAAAGAATGTTATTATAAGATAGGATGATGATGATGATGATGCTAATGATGGTGATGATGAAGGTTATAGGAGGGAGTTGTGATGTTGGATGATTCTTAACATATTTATGCTCAGGTTGCTAATTGTTTTGGCGAAAAAGTATTCTAACGTAGAAGAAAATGATGATGAAGATGATGATGATCGTGATGATAATGATGATTTTTCTGATGCTGATATTTGAAATGAATCATCCATCTCCACATCCATCTCATCATCATTTTCATCATCCTCTTTATTGTCATCTTCATCATCATCTTCATCATCATCTTTCTCCTCCTCCTCATCATCATCTTCTTCTTCCTCATCATCACATCATTCAGAGCCTTTAATGTCATTATTTCTTTATGATATTTTGCAAGCATTAAAACGGGATTTAATGAGATTATCTGTAATTTAATATAAGACATTTCCTCGTCATCAGCTTTCAAACTGATTATGGAGCTTTAAGGATGACTTCCAAACAAGTTTGTGTGGTGTCTTATACGGTGGGATGGAGTTAAGTTAGCACTAACTTGTTCATAATGAAGTGATCAATGTATGTAATAGTGTCATTATTACAACCTGATAAAACTTGAATATTTTTTAATCCATCTATTAATTTTAATGTATGTTTGATTCAAAAATTTATTTATCAACTTGATAATATTTGCTTTGTCAACATTTTATTTAACTAATTATTCAACTGTAATTAATGTGAATTGTGTTAAGTTAGCAACAAAAGTTTGTAACTTTCACGAAAAGTCGAACAAGTGAATCTATTAAAGAGACATTCAATCACATCAACCTTTTAACAGAGGAGTGACTGCATGTTAATATCGGTTCATCGGCATTTCAATAAATCACTCAACCCGTCATGTTGCATCAGTGCCAGTGCATCACCAAGCTGTGCCACATCATTACATGATAATTAATTTCAGCACACCATTGCATTAACACGTCATCACAATATGCATCGCACTCAATCAATACCTCCTCACATTACGTCAACACATCAACACATCACATCAACACTCAATGCTTAAAGTTAAAACTTTTATCATCACGTCATCACATGGTTATATATAAATATATATATTGTATATCATATATATATATATATATATATATATATATATATGTGTGTGTGTGTGTGTGCGTGTGTGTGTGTGTGTGTGGTGTGTGTGGTATGTGTATTTGTTTGTGTATGTGTGTGTAAAAGAGAGAGAGAGAGAGAGGGAGAGAGAGAGAGAGAGAGAAAGAGGAAAGTAAAATTACATAAAATTACATAAAAAATGGAAAGAAACTTTCAGCACGATTAATGTCACCGTGATGAAGTTAAAGTGTGATGATGATGGTGAGGATAATGAGGATGATGATGATGATGATGATGGTGAGGATGAGAGTGATGTCAACAACACGTGGTAGAGTGTGTTGAATTCATTGAAAATGTTTGCCTCATATCGTCCGCAACAATTTAGTTAGAAATTAAATTTTTCAGAAAATACTTTTAATTGAAAAACTTCTTTTCATGGTTTGCTTGTAGTGTAGGAGTTAATTGAATGAAAGCTGCGATGATGATTTAGATAGGCGCTCAATGAAAAGGATGGTCGCCATAGCAACCAAGATAATGAAATCTCGCTGACGTGGGTGCTGATTATGATGAAGATGAAGAAGATAATGATGGTGAAGATGATAGCATTGATGGAGAATGAAGATGGTATTGAGAGTGATGATGATAGTGATGATGATGGTGATGTAGATGTTCGTGCCTGATGAATGGTCGAGAATGCATGGCATGTGGGGAGGTCACATTTGGATTTGGATTTAATTGTTCTTTCGTTTTCCGATGATTGCAATATTTATATATTATTTAATTAAAATTAATTAATTGAAGTAAAATATTTAAAACCAAAATAGTTATCAAAGATTAATTGTTTGGCAAGTTTGTTGAAATTCAATTGAATGTTATTTCAGTTTGCACTGTGAATACGAGGCGCTGAATTGAAACAAAACTTCCTCCTATCAATCAGATGAACGTCTGAACATGCCAAAGTAACAAAAATGCCTTCCTAAGTTTTCATCTCGACCATAAAGCACAAAATTATAAAAATGACTTTTTGAATATTTTCACGTCTGAACGCTCCAGCAACTTTTTGGGGCTCTACTCACTGCATTCACTCGCGCATCGATGGATGCCACCCACCCACGCATGAGGTGCATTCCATGCATGAAGTGTTCTCCATGCAAGGTGCATTCCTTGCGGTTGCTCATCAAGTAATCAACCCACAAAATATTACATGATTAAAACATGAACAGTGGAAGTTTGCTGAGAAGGAATAAAATATTTACGATGAAATATGCAGCACAAGACACAAACAATACGCCCACAAATTGCACGACATACAAACGCGTAGAAAGAGGCAGCAGACATACAAACACAAACCAACAATAAAGTCATATATTCTAAATAAAAACTTACACGCCAACACATAAAAAATTGATTCTGCTTAGAAAACTGATTTAGCCTGTACAAAACTCATTGTGACAATACGAGGAGATGCAAAAAGAAACAAATTTTTTTACAACTACTGCATATTATATTAGGTAGTTATATACACAACTATTTTATTACACTCAGAACCTTACACACACGTGTACATACATGTATAATGCATACAAACAAGCAAACTCAAGCACTATTACACCACATAAAAACAAACACACACAGTATTAACATACAAACACATGTCTCATGCACACAAACAAACACATCTAAATACATGTACCACACACACATACACACAAATAAATGACATACAAGCACATGTACCACACACGCACACACACACACACACACACACACACACACACACACACACACACACACACAACAACCCAATGCCACACAAACATTCACATACAAACACCTGAACCACATATACACACGCACCATGCATAGAAACTACTTGGTACGACACCACAGGGATGATTTTAATGCGGATGCACCAACTTTCTAACAACGTCCTCATCGACGCGTATCCAAAATATGCCGACTGGCTGGCTGGCTGGCTGGTGCATTGTTAGCAAGCCGACTGACATGCTTCCATGTTCTCAAATTTTTATGTCTTCGTTCCTTCATATAAACCTTTGATTTTACGACTTTATAACTGGTTGAGTGTATGGGAATACATTTGTAATGTGTTTTTTGCATTTGTTTTTATAATTATATATGTATAATTTGTATATATATATATATATATATATATATATATATATATATATATATATATATATATATATTTACTTCTAAGTGAGGGTGAGTTGGATTGAAGGTAGGATTTTTACCTGCGAGTAACTCTAAAGAGGTAACAGAAATGTGGAAGGCACCAGGTGATTGGGGAATTGAAAGACTGACTGATTTGTTCAATGTAATAATTAGAGAAAAAGAAATTTAAAAGATTGGGAAAAACTATAATTCTTCCAATATACAAAAAAGGGGACCCTTCCAACAGTGGATCTTATAGAGCAAGCAAGCTATTAGAACAGAATATGACGGTGATGGAAAAATGTTTAGTGCGAAGATTTAAGGACCAGGTTGGTGTTGACGAAGAGCAGTTTTTCAACAAAAAAGTACTTTTGATGCAATTTTTATTGTTAGATAAATTCAAGAAAAGTTCATAGTCAAAAAAATCTCTTTTTTATGTTTTTGTAGATTTAGAAAAAGCTTATGATAAGATCTTGAGAAAAGTGGTTATGTGGGCACATAGAAAAGGCGGGTCAAAATAATGGTTGGTAGACAGAGTGATGTGTATGGTGAGGGGTGAGGTAAGTGATTCAATGTTCGGTTGGGTCTGCATCAGGGTTCAGTGCTAAGTCTTTTACATTTTCCTAAAGTAATTGAAATGATTAGTAGGGAGATTAGAAGTGGGTTGCCATGAGAAATTTTATATGCTGATGGCCTGGTTCTTATAATGAAGAGTGAGAAAGAACTGAAAAAAGCTCTCAGTGTGGAAAATATCCCTAGAAACAAAGGGTTTAAAGGTAAATGTTGGTAAGACGGGGTAAATTCCCCTGTGAGGTGTGTGGTAAAAGATCAAAAAAAATTATATATTATGTGTGAAATGTAATAAATGAACGCACAAATAATGGTTTGAAAAGAGACGTCAACAAAAGCAAGCAATTTGTAGACGATTCAAGTTGAAAGATACTACTAAGCGAAAGGGTGATATTGGGCACCTGGAAAGTTTTAGCTCATGGGGCACTGGGCCTGAAAACAAAACTGGCCCAGAATAGAGAAAAGTGGAAAAGACGGTT
This sequence comes from Helobdella robusta, assembly GCF_000326865.2. Lineage (NCBI taxonomy): Eukaryota > Metazoa > Annelida > Clitellata > Rhynchobdellida > Glossiphoniidae > Helobdella > Helobdella robusta. The sequence goes on from NW_008704083.1 coordinate 2,874,197, forward strand.
GAATGTGCGTAATCATGTGACAAGGCCAGACCGGGGTTTTCGTCAACAAACCCTGGAACAAACACTGGGCGGTATAATGGTATATATATTGTCTGATAATTTCAAGTTGAGTTTTTCATCTCACGTTTCAATCTTACTGCGACCATTTATTTGTTTGCTGAAAATAAAAACATGTGATGCAAACGTTTGTGATGATGTGGGTCTGTCAGTTTTTTTGAACTTAAACAGATTCATTTGTATGTCTATTTTTGTCTGAGATCATTTCATTTTTTGATGAGAAAATGTTTTTCTAAATGCAAATATGTGAACATTAGGCGTGCATATTTCAAGACAAACGTGCCTCCGCTTATGTAAACACTTTCGTATGCTTGCATTTTTGTAATTTTAGAGTACTCCGTGTGTATTTATCTATATTTGTTTAAATTTGTTTATATTTGTTTGTATTTGTTTGTATTTGCAGTACATCATCCAGACGTATCCGGTTGTTTATTTTTCAAGAAAATATTTCTTGGTTCGTTGGATGGTATGCGTTGGCAGCACTGCACTAAGGAACCTACCGCATAAACTCACGAACCATGTTAGCTTCCTGTCATAACGGTATCTCACCTTTTAAAAAGTTTTGTATTTCATGCAACTAGTAAGTGAAAATTTGTTACCTTGTTTAAATTTTACAAAACTGCTGACATAGAGGGAGTGAGTGAACTCATGTTATATGAAGCAACCACATTTCGATATAGTGACGATGATCGGCTTTGAAGTAATTCAACTTACCTCTCCACTTTGATGGACAAGTCGCTACTTCGCATTTCAGCCGGGATGTTGCATCGAGGTTTTATAAGAATGAGTTCTTAAAGATATTATTTTCGTCTGCTTTTAACATATCTTTTATGATAAATTTCAAAATAGATTTTGTTTGGAGGTGGAAATATTTAGCTGAGATCTAATTGAAAGTTCACTAAATGAAAAATTAAAATGGTAGAAAAAATGATTCCATCTAATTGCCTTCTATTTGATTTCTAACAGGTGTAAATTTTAATTGCGAGCAAATGCTTTCATGTAATAAATTAACATTTTGTTGCTGGGCAACCAACTCTTCTGTTTGTTGAGGTCGAAGAACATCTGAGCAAACCGTGGACAAGTGGGGGTGGTTATCAAGGAGAGGGGGTGGGGTAGCGAGTGAGGGTGGTTATCAAGGGGAGGGAGTGGGGTGGCAGTTTATGATAGGAAATAAAGATGCGTGTGATGAAGTTTAGGAAGTTTATATGTTTGAGCTGAAAATACACAAAGACAATCACACAACCACAAATACACAACCACAAACACACAGTTACAAGCAACATTGTAGAAAAATTGAATCAAGTCGCATCTAACAGTTACGTCACAATCACGTACTGCACATACACATGTTTCACGCAAGATGATGGAGAACATCATATAAAATTAATTCATTGCTCTATTCTGATAGTTTATTCTTGCTTGTGTTTACATCTAGTTCGTATTATTGCCAAAGTGTTGTGTGTGTGTGTGTGTGTGTGGGCTGGTGTGAACGTGTGTGTGTAAATGTGTGTGTGAGTGTGTGTGAGTGAGTGTTTCTTTGTGTGTCTGTCTGTGTTCTTTTGTATGCACAACAAGATGTAACCAATTAAATAGATGCGTTAATAATTTTGAAAATGAGCATCAAACAGATGTATAAATAAAGGACATCAAGATAATATAAAACACATATATACAAACACGTGCACACACAATTCAATCAATTTTTCAATTTAGTTGTTGAGTTTATTTAATTATAAAAACATCCAGCACTACAACGGTGGATCTAGACAATTTTGATGGGGAGGGGGCAAAAATTTGAAAATGTTGGTGGTAGTGTGGTTGACGAATTTTTTGGCTTATCGAGTTCAATTTTTGGTCGATTTCACACATGGAACGTTCTTTTTCTGATTTTGTATTAAAAATTTGCTCACAACAACGACCCGCTTCCCCCCTCCTAGATCCACCACTGCAACAACGTCACAACAACATCCCAATAACATCACAACAACGTCACAACAACAACAAAGCAACAAAGAGCAAACAACTGCAACTTCTAATAAGGAAATTTAATTAGATGTTAGTGTCCTTCACCTTACAATTATAACTCTATCAATGTAATTACGCTTCCTTCCTTCAAATGCACTCACCTCTCTTCACCTCATACTCACACAACATCACAACAGCATCACAACTCTCTGGGGTTCGTTTTTTTTACAATTGTTTGCGACATCACATCGGGGCATAGGTGTTTGATGTTTATATATACATGCCTACATATATATATATATATATATATATATATATATATATATATATATATATATATATAAGGATATATACACACATGTATATATGCATCTACATAGAGGTATAAATAATAAAGTTATTATGATAAAAACAATTGAATAATTATGACGGTGGCTGACTGACTTACGCCGGTGCCTACGTCATAACAACGTCATCCTGGAAACAGCAGGCCGAATGCAGGCGGGCAAGACATGGAAACATTAAAAATGCAATTAATGCATCGTTGCGTAAGAATGTAATTAATGCGTTCAGCGCAAATTGTAATTAACGTACAACGCGAGTTCTAATGTGTGCGTATGTAAGGCGTGCATATGCGTGTGTTCGTATGTGTGCGTGTGTATGGATGTGTTTCTATGCATGCGTGTGCTATACATAATGGTTTATTATAATGATTATCGTGTTTAAGTACGTGCTTGTCAATTAGTGCATGAGCGATTAGATCGTGTTTGTATTCTGTAAAAAAATCATTGACACAACTCTGTGCCAACTAGTTTGAAATAATAAAAACTGCACGCTGTTCCTATCATTTCCACCGAACTTTGGCGCGTTGGTTGAGTGGCTGTTTGTTATATTTTAACGGATTTGAGACCTACACAATCAAAGTTGAAACGTTCAAGACATTTCAGCCTTCATTTTTTATGGAATGAGTTAGGCGTGTTTAAAAATTTTATTAATTTAAAAATTTGAGACGATGTGGTACGTTGTACGCTCAAGCTCCACACATTCCATTCCAACAAATTTCTTTAAACAGGATTTGATAGCGTGTGGTTTTCTCCAAATTTTAAAAAAATATGTTAATTTTTAAATGTTGAAAAATTTTTATGATCACAACAGCATCGTTTTGAAATGCTTCATTCAGTTATTTGTTTGCTTTCTGATTTCATTATTCTGAATGTTTCCGACCTAAAAGTTGCAAGATTTCGTTATTGAATGAATCCTTCCATTTCAGTAGCAGGAAGTTTGTGCTGTTCAAGACCTCATCTTTCGGTTTTTAAATCTGATACATTTTAAATAATAAAACAGAAGAGCGCAAACATTCAAATAAGAAGAACCACGTGGAAGTTTCTGCAGAAGTTTCTGTTCAGTGCCTTGCAGCGTTTAATGCAGGTGCTCTACAATTTTGTTTCATTTGAGGATTGCACAGCTCAACAAAAATTATTTAAACCATGAGGTATGTTAAATCATAAATTATGTTAATGAGATGCACTCTGCTTTAAAATGTTATTAAACAATCAACACTTAGTTTTAATTTAGACTGTAATTATTTAATTAATAAAGTGAACGATCAAATGAATTTGAATACTAATTTTTTAAAATGTCGTTGAATGCATTGGAATGTTCGTTCACACCTTTAAAAATTTCAAAGGATGTTCGTATGAGATTTGGTGGGATAAATCGAGATTACGAACTCAACTTCATGCATGGCACCGTAACCACTCGGACCAGATTGAGTCGGCCTTCGCTCATTGCGATATGCCGCGAACAGAGCATAAAAAGCATGTTGAGGATTTAACAACACTCACTGAATGTAACAACTGTTCAGTTGCAAGGAACTCCACTCCAATTTAACTGCTCCTTAAACTGTTCAAGTGTTAACGTGCTTCTTCAACAATTTTATAATATCAATAATAATAATAAATTTTATAATAACAATAATAATAATACATATTTTAACATAATACTAGGTTTCAAGTCACTAGCATGTTATTTGTGACCGCTTTCAGAAATATTGCTCAGCATAAAATCTAAAAAATCTGGAAGACAGATGATTTAAAATAATTTCAAAAGCAACTTGATTTACGTCACGTGCGTACAATTTCGCGAGTGTGTCGTGCATGGGGTCTGGAGAAATGCTCGGTTTGAAATTAATGACTGCCTCTAAAAAGCCTTGTAAAATCTAATCAGGCACTGCAGCTTCTTGTGCGTTCTGTGTTGTTTCTGTTTCAATAATCTTCCGAAGACCCATGTCAAATTTAAAAACTCATCTTTCACATTGAAAACTCAATTATTGCTAGGTACGGTAATTAATTTTTGATGAAACTTTTTTAAATTTTTTAATCAATATAAAGATATTCATAAGTACTTTTTAGTTTTCGAATTAAATTAACATTTAAACCACGAACAACAAATAAATCAAAAATATATAATGATAAAATAACATTTTTCAACAACATCTCTAATCGGAAGTAAAAAAAATTAATTAGCATGCAGAGGATGAAAAGATGTGGAGACGAAAGAAGACAGGAGATGCCATGAAAGCCTTTTCCACCCCGTAAACCAGGTCATAATGTGGTTGGTCCCACTGCAAACAAGCGACATGCAATTTTCTATGGGAAAAGTTAACACAATTCAAACGTCATGTAATTATCTTTCAAAACTTAAAAGAAGTGTTGTGATATAATATTTGGAAGGACAAGCAGCAACATGCCATCACGCCAAACTCCATTGCGTCATCGTTCGGTTTCATCACAGCGCGTCGTATCACATTACGACATCTCCAGTTATATAATCAAATAATTTATCCACATCGCATCACGTTATGTCGTTCAAAGCAAAAAACCCGACTAACAGGCCACATACAAATACACAACAACCCAGCGCATTACGCCACTTCACATTTATCTGTATCACAACAGAAGACAACATCAACCGCTATTAAATAATTTACCGCATCACACCATTCCATACATTAGGGTGACGTCATAACACATCACCATTCATTTGCACCACGTTTCACCAAACTGCACCACATGTGACAACATCGCCTTAACATCATTACCAGTATCGTTTCAATTCATAGCGTGGCACATCACATCTCACTGTGCAGCATTACTTTCCATTACATTACGTCATATCACGTGACATTACGTCATATCACGTGACATTGCATTACTTACTGTGAAATCAGATGGCATCATATGACGAGACGGCCTCCCTCGACGTTGCATCGGCCTAAGGTTGCGTCGTTAAACAGGCTCGAACAAATGCACTTTGAATATTAATCCACACACACACACACACACACACACACACACATTCGAAAAGATTTTTTGTCACTGCGAGGTAATATCAACTGAACTTCTTTCAAAAAAGTCCAAGATTAAAATCTGGTCACAAGACATGAACATTTTTTTAAATTACATTTTTTTCTCACAAGTTATAAAAACTTTTCATTGGTGATAATTTAATCAACGTTACATTTTCAACATCGTTAATTATTATTAAAATTTATATAATAATAATTATTACAATAATTAATTTTGTTATTGAACTGAATTCATTTTCCAAGTGAATGAACGGCTTCAAGTTCATTGGCGCACGTTTGCCAAGTACAAACAGCCAGCCAATGAGAGATCATTTAGTGCGTCACGTGACAAATCAAAAAGCTTGCATATTAGCGAAATATCATACATAAATAAGTTCTAACTAATGTGCTGCATTATTTACAAACTGAAACGCCGGTTTTTGTTTATTTGTTCGTTCGTTGTACGGTTCCATTCATTCTATTTTTCAATCCGTCAATCGTCCGTCAAATCACTCTCACTCTCATACAGCTTAACAAGCAACTAACAAACAAGTTGTCGAATTTGGCGTTCTATAAAATTTTGAAAAAATTATTCCATTTGCAAATAATTTGTTCTTTAGGAATTTTTTGTTTAACTTGAATGTCTCTCGCACAACATTTTGGCTATGTTGAAGATGGATAAACATATTAATATGTAACAATTATCTAATATATATTATAATCATCAATAGACCTTCTACTAATTTCAAAACCACCCTCACTGTGTTTAAATGAAGATGATTGTGGCAATAATAAATAATCATGAAAGCTATTATTTGGTTTCAACATAGAAAGAAACAGTGAAATGTTTGACCGGATGTTTGCTTACTAGCCAGTCCTTTATTCATACAACCATCTATCCATCCATCCATTATCCATTGAGCCAGCCAACCATTCAGCTAGTTAGCTATCCAGCCAACCATTCATCCACCAATCCAACCAACAAACCAGAACCAGCGCAAATTACAACGTACAATCCTCTTAAAAAACTTTTTTCAAATGTCTTGTTTGTGAACGCTTGAAAAAACACAAACACAACCAAAGTTTCGTGAAATGTTTTTAAAAGGCGTGTTGTTACTCGCAATCTTTTCAAAATGTAAAAATCTGGAAAAGATAAAAGTAAACATTTGTCTCCGCCACTTTTTCATTTTCGTTTACCATTGTCTATATCGTAGCATTGTTTTGTTATGTGTACTTCTTTACTTTGTAGTTGTAACTCTCATATTAATTCCTAATTGGATGGTTCCATTCATGATGATGTTTTGCTATTTGTTAAATGGACACTAATGATTGTAAACAAATGTTATCAACATCAGTAACAAAAAATAATTTTTTAAGTTACAGATAATTATATTTAAGACGTGAATGTTATCAAGCAATAATAAACAGTCAGAACCAAATGTCTTGCGCGTATGTGTATTAGCCAACCGTCATCATTTCAATTGAATGGTTGCGCTGATTTCACATGGAGCAATCAAACAACCCAACAATCCATCCACTGATCAATCCACTAACCAACTAATAAATAAGTTGACTGATCAATGAAACGATTTGTAACATTTTACGTTATTAATTTTTAAAATTCTCTTTACATATGCCGACAAATTTTTAATAGAAAAAACGGCAAAATAAAACAAACTTAATTTGATATTCAAGAAAAGTTTGTTCAACTTCGTTTGATTTAATACTTTTAAAGATTTATTCAACTTTTAAACAATTCAGCTTTTCATTGAAATTTCAAATATTCCCTTTAATCAATTTTATTGAATTTTGTTGCCAGAGAACAAGCGCGTGTAGATAAACAATTATTTAATAGCGCCAGATCCCCTGCGACAGTAGTTCGCTGGATCTGAAAATTAATTTTTCTGCAGGCCCATCAACCGTTATCATCATAATCATCATCATAGTCACCAGCTTCGTCATCAACCTCATCGGCATCATCATTATCATCATCTTCATGATGTCTGAATCCCCAGGCTAACCATCTTCATTAAAACATCATAAGCTTCATCATAGTGGTCGCCATCATCATCGTGATCATCATCTTCTTCTTCTTCTTCATCGTCGTCATCGTCAGACGTCAAATAATAATGCATTCTATAATCCCAACTGTTTATTTGCAATAATTCCTGGCACACCACAACCACCCATCGAATCCCCCATTGCACGCATCAGCCAATCGATTGCACCAAATTCAGCAGCGCCACTCATTCTCTCATTCATCTTTTTATCATTTCTTCTTTTCACTTTTTTCATCATTCGTTCTACGCTTTTCATTCCTTCTGCCTTTTAATTTTTAAATCTATTTATTCATATTTTTATTTATAATAACTCATTCATTGTTATTAATATTATTATTTTATGAAGCAATTTTAAAGCGGTTTAATAAAAATGTTTTTCAAAAGTTATTAAAATGATGCAGTTGTTTTGTTCAAATCGCTGCGGCTGCTTGCTGTTTGGCAGTTAAATGTCCATCTCAAAACTCCAACAAACTCGGACCCTGCAATCTTTCTGGTAACTTGATCTGAATATTTTGCATCAAATAGTCGAAACAGCAAATGACTGGCAGTCGTCAGGTCAAACTTTATTCATCTTTTTCAATAAGCAGAATAACCGGACAGAGCCTTAATATTATTCAGATTATTTTGGTTTTGACATTTCAAATAAATCAGAACAGCAGTTTTTGGACATCACAGAGCAACAGAGCTGGTCTCAACAGACTCGCCAAAAAGTTATTGTTCATTTGTTTTATTTCACACATAATGGCGTCAAGCTGTTTCAACTTTTTAACTGACCCAGAACGATTTCAAGTCCAACAATAGTTAAGTTCACTTTCCATAAACATTCCTCCTTTACTGTTTCATCAGAATTATTTGTTACAATCTCAGAAATTTTCGTATTATGTTCATCTTTGAAAAGAGACAAAACCACATTAATAAGTCCAACTAATACTTGCTTCTTTACAACGTGCAAATTTTTAAAAATTAAATAGCAATTTTTCGGCTTTTTGAACTGAATTTTTTGTCTCAAGCAAATTTAGGACTCTTGCACTGTCCATTGAAGCATAAAAAGCACAGTATCGTTCACCATGCCAGAGCAGTTCCACAACTGGAACGTTCACAACAAAATCATTAGTCAACTACGTGCGTGTTGGTAAATCTACATTTTAATAAAAATTTATTTAATTTTTTCAAAAAGTTTCATTTATTGACATTTTTTTACAAAAAATCTTACTGATGCAAAATTCAATTAATTTTGAAAATTTTTGAAATAATTCGAGAAGTATTGATTGAGCTTCAGAAAAGTAAAAGTCTCAGTAATTACTTCTGTTGTTTGGAATGTTGTTTGAACTTAAGTAAATTTCAATGAGCTTCTTTGATGTCAACATTTTTAAAGTTGAAAAAATTATCAGGCTATAAAAATTTGTCATGCACTTTCTTAAAGAAATTTTTTTTTCATTATTCTTAAAAATTCTAAAAAAAACTTTTATTTCAAGAAAATATAAACAAATAATACATTTAGAAACAAGTTTCAATCATGCTGACTTTGACTTAATTAAGGCTTTATATGTAACATCATCAATCTTGGCCTTACCTAGAACCACTAAGAATATGTGACAAATTATAACATTTTTGATACAAAATCCTCTTTAATGAGTATTTGATGTATCAATCAACAAAAATACTGAAAAATATTTCAATAAATATGAATAAAAACAAGAAAAAAGAGAAAAATGAATGGAAAGTCGTGGAGTGGAGGTAGGATTGTTTATAAGAGAGGTCCCATGTGAATGTTCATCCCGCAATGATAATAATGATTAATATGTCGGTGATGGTGAAGCTGATGATGATGGTGGCGATGATGACGGTTATGATGATGATGGTTAAAATTAAGATGATGGTGGCTCTAATGTCTAAGGATTACGTTATTATGATGATAATGGCGATGATGACAATGGTGGTCAAGATGATAATTATGACAATGATGTTGGTGATATAATTACAGTAATTATGTTGACTGCGAGAGAAAATGATGAAGACGATGAGAGGTCGATACTCTAGCGGTGAAAGAAATTATTTATAGCAAAGAAGAATGACTCTTACGAAACTATTATATATAGAGAGGTTATATAACCGTTATAATATAATCGTTATAATTATTGAAAATAGTTAAGATGATAATAAAGATGAAAAAGAAGAAGAAAATGATAATTTTTAAGAAGATGAAGAAGAAGAAAAAGAAAATGACAAGATAATAACATGCGCGCATCAAACAAACCCACAACTGCTTGTTCCTACACTTGTTGTGACATGCATGTAAACAAATTATAAAGATTAAAAGTGAACGGCATTATTAATATGAAAATGTAGCGCTTAAGTATTTAGATTCTGTATGGCGAGATCCGTGCATGTTAAATTTTACTAATCCTATTCTTACAAACCACTCTGGTATACATTAACGCAATAATTGCAACTCACTGAACAAGATAAGAAATTATTAAAAGAACAAATTGCACGAAAAACAAAAATGTTTTCTGAATAAAATAGAAGAATAATTCGGCATTTAAAAATGTTTACTAGTCCAAATAAGCAGGAAACAATCTTTAATCGAGTTGTATGGGGAGATTTTCTCAAATTCAACAAACGACGAATGAATAAACAGTTCCAAACCACAAAATGTTATTATACGTAACATGCAATATGTTTGTGCAGGCTTATTAAAAGCGAGCACACCACATGCATTAAGAAACAGATGAACGCACAAACGTGAAATTATATCACATTATATTGCTCTACAACACCTGACTACATTACATCACATTACACTCATTACATTACAAAACATTGCACAACATTACAAAACATTGCACAACATTACAAAACATTGCCAACATTACAAAACATTGCCAACATTACAAATTTCATCCCACCACACCACATCGGGTTATATTAAACGACATTAAATCTTAATTCCCTAATTACTAATAGAAAAGAATAGCACGCAAACGCACACACACGCACACACAGAGACACAAGTTATTATGGAAAACCAAACAAAAAATGATGAAAGAAAACCTCTGAGGATTAATAATCATGTCGTTGTCATATGTTTTCATCTTTGCTGCAGTGCTCTTCTGCCTGTCTGAGGACGACGCCGATGAAGCATGCATGCATGAGAGGACGTGGAATGCAACAGTGGAAACGATCGTTAAATATTTTCTCCTTAATGTTTGATTCTTCTTGATTTGCAAACAACTATTTTGTATTCTAAATTTGTTTTATTATAACGATTCTTGTCATTTAATTGGTTTCTCTCTTTCCATGATATCATTGATAGCATGAATATGATTTAGCGTTCCATAATGTCATTGATAACATACATAAACATAATTTAGCGTTTGTGTTGAAATTCATTAATTAAATTGAAACGGTACGTTCGTTTGGTTTTTTGAAAGCAGTTGAAGCAAACATTGTTTGTTAAAATGACTACATGACATTATACTTGCAAGCATCATCTTTCAATCATTAACCATCACCGCAATCATCTGTCATGCTTTCATTGTTTAGTAGTTATCGTCGCAGGAATGCAGTAGAAACCAGCCACCCCTCCACCTCCACCTCCGTCTACATCATCTGCGCACGACGGAGCCGAACATAACAACCAGCAGATAAGATCTCTAATAAGTTCCACTCAATCTATATAACATCAAAAATGAAGCAATGGAAGCCAACAACAAAAGATACATGTGAACAATAACAACAACAACAATAATTAGAATAATAATTACACGTTGAATAACACAACAGTGCAAACATTTACTTATAATCACAAACACAGAAACAACAACACGCATAAACAACACACAAACCACAATATGAAAAATATTTTCAATTCCTCCACAAGTTACACCAACAACAAACAAACCGCGAGACGAAAAAATGAACACAACACAAAAAGTGAAAACACAGCAGATGAGCTAGCTGCTGAGAATCCAAACCCATCCACACCGTGAAACAAATAAGCAGCTGTCCCGAACTTTGCACCAACCACATGCATGCAATAATTATTACGCATGTGATTATTATGTATAACTGATTACATTCATATTAATAATATATATATAACAATAATAATTAAATATTTAATGATTATTATTTTATATTATTATTATTAATTTTATCTATAAAGGATGTATATATGTAAGAATGGATAGATTAGATACATGCATATATATATTATATATATGCATGTATCTTATATATATATATATATTTATATATTTATATATATATTGATATTACTTTGATTTTTGCTACTATTATATAAATGTTTTAGACAATTGCAGAAACGATGTAAAATTTTTATTTTCTAATTTGAATTATTCATTTGAAATTTTTTTATTTTTTTGCTATGACATTCACTCAGTTACATTTTAATTAAGGTGGTCTGCACAAGTTATTTTTTTTTTTAGATCTCCTGGTGATTTTCTTATTTACCAAATAAATGACTGGAAATAAAATATATATATATATACATATTATGTATATAACAATTACCCAAACACTCATTTGCAACAACATTCTATCATTGGCGAGATCGCATTCAGTTTCTCCACCATTCCAGCAAAAATTTCATAAACCATAGATAAAAAAGTTACCATACATTCAAAACTCAAAACTTGTGCAGTGGCTGATAATAGCTATGATGACGTGTAACAAGTAGCAGACGCAACAAATAGCCTTTAATGATTACAGTTGAAATAATGAAAGCATTTCAATTGAGACGAATGTAAACAAATAATTAAAATTAAAACATGCAATAAGATCTTTTGTTGATGATACTAATAAAGAAATTGTATTGAAGTTTGAAATGCCACTGCCAGCAATTTAATGTCCTCATTAAAAAGGATTTATTTCGGAAATCAAACTGAGAAGGTCGAACTGCAAATGTTATTGTTAAAAAATTTCTTGAAAAACGCTTTGTGAGTGTGCTCAAGTTCCAGTTCGCCAATCAGAAAAATTCATTGGGATAACGATGGTTAATTATAATAATAATAATAATAACGATAACAATATTATTATTATTATGATTATTATTATTATGATTATTATTATTATTATTATTATTATTATTATTATTATTATTATTATTAATAATAATGAGTCCTCTACAAATTTGCTAGGAAGTATTTAGTCCAGCAGTTGCCTACTAATGCAAATTTGTTTAGATGGGGTAAAACGCAAAGTCCTCAATGCCCTCTCTGTGATTCTCGACAGACAAATAAGCACGTAGTTTCCAATTGTGGTTTTACATCCGCTCTGGCAAGATATACTGAAAGACACAACAAGATATTGGCCGTGATCATCAATTGGCTGAAAATATCCGCTCCAGCCAATTGCCGCATATTTGCAGATTTAGAGTCTGAGGGTATTCGCCCAATATCTCAATTATTCAACACTTTACGACCCGATATCGCCATACTTCAAAATAACAAAATTGAGATTCTAGAATTAACTGTGTGCCATGAAACCAATCTAGAATCCTCCAGGCAATACAAGAGAAATAAATACTCTAATAATTTGCATTGTTGTTTAAATAAAGACTATGAACATTGTTCAATAGTTATAAACTCATTCGAAATAACACCTATTGGTTTTTACAATAATTTTAATTTGTCACTGTTTAAAGTTCCATGGCCGCTATCATTTAATGATTAATGGATAAACACTGTTATAAGATTATCGTATGACATTTACTGTGACAGGAACAAGCTATGATGCTAATTAAATATATTTCACCGTTCTGCACTTAACTTCACAATGAGCAAAATGGTCTTAACCTTTAATATTATTTTATACAATTTTTAAAAATTTTATCATTATATATATATATTTTTATCTATATATATATATTTTTATCATTGTCTGTTTTTTTTATGGTGAAAAATAAAAGATGTTCCCATTATTATTATTATTATTGCTATAAAAAACAACCACAAAAAACACCAATGAAAAATAGAACTCAGCAACCGAAGAAATGCGATAAGAGAGGAGAAAGAGTGCAGAGTGAAAATGAGGAGTGAGAATGCATGCACTCTTCGCCGCGGAACAACGCTCCACACAATAGGAAAACACCAACAGGACTTATTTGCATGCACCCATTCATCTGCAGTGCACATACAAATTATTTTTTTTACCTCGTGGAAAGAACCATTCAAACATCGCTCGCAATCCACTCACAGCCATATTACATCAATGACACATGCACGTACTCACTAATATAGATTATATATGAATCTGTACTATATATATATATATATATATATATATATATATAATATAATATAAAACTACTGATCTAAAATACAATATATATATATACATATATATATATACATATATATATATATATACATATATATATATATATATATATATATATATATATATGTAACACCGTAGATTTATTGTTTATATATATACATACATACATTAAATATTGAAAAAACTAGTGGAAGGCCGGGGCGTAGCATGTTGTTATTTAATCGATTGGCCTCATTCAGTGCTTCAGTTAATGTACATCACTCGGAGTTGAGAACATTGTGTCATGTTATACTGTGTTGTTGTGTTTTGACGGGTTGTCGTCATGTTATACTGTGTTGTGATGGGTTGTGTTGTGTTGTTATGCTGTGTTGTGTTGTTATGCTGTGTTGTGTCGTGATGTCCTAACTGCTATGCTGTTATATTATGTTGTGATTAGTTGAATTGTGTTGGGTTTGTGTTACGCTTTTGTGAAAAAAAAAGCTGTTGCATTGGCTTCAATAGAAATTTTAACGTTATGACAAACGTTAATGATGTAGATGCTGTTTAATGATGTGATAATGTTAATGATGATGTTGTTAATGAGATGATAATGTTAGTGTTAGTGATAACGGCGAGTTCATTAATATTCATGTGGTTTATCCTCATTTAAATTATTTCAATTTTTTGTCGGGTTTATTAATGTTTTCTATAAATAGTTGAAGGAGTTTAATGAATAAAATTGTCGCAAGAAATGTTTTGATGTTGTCGGATTGAGTTTGTTTGTTTGTAGTGTGCGTGTATTTACGTAAATATGTGTGGGTGTATGTATAGTGTCTTTGTGTGTGTGTGGTGTGTGTGTGTGTTTGTGTGTGTGTCGTGGAGATGGTGTGTGTTTGTACTTGTGCACTCATACGTCCGAGCCAGTTTGTGAAGTAAAAATTGTATATAATTTGCATTACCTGCCTGGAAATGTGTTGTTTTTGTTTTCTTAATTGGCACATGTTGGTGGGAGGAGCGGGAGAGATTAGATCTCTGATAGGCCTATGATGGATTGTTTGATGGTTGTTATCGTTGAATGGGTGTAGTGGCTGCTGTTGCGATGTTGTGATTGTTGTTGCGATTTTGTAATTGTTGTTGTGATGTTGCCGTTATAATGTTGTGATGTTTTTTGCTGTTATATTGTTGATTTTGTGATTTCGTGGTGTTGTTTGTTGAAGTTGCTATTGCTGCTGTTAAATATTCATGGTTGCTGTAACTCATGTTGTAATGCATGTTGTTATGACGGCTGTTATGTTTGTGGCTATCAAATTTATTTCACAAGTGTTTCACAATCTTTGATTGATTCTTGTTTTAATATTTTGTATGTGAGTAGAAAATAAAATGAAATATATAAACCAATTTAAAATATCTACAAACAAATTTAAGAAATCTCGAATTTGAAATTTTACGTTGGTTAGATTCATCACGTTCTTTGCTATGTTGCTGAATGTTTCAGAGGACAAAATTTTTGAAGCAGTGCAACGTAACGATGAGGTTTGTAAAGAATTTCCGTCAATGAAAAAGTTTTAAACACACGAAACATCATCGCTGCATTCGGAACCTGTTCAAACTCGAAATTAAAATAAATCTCGCCATCGTGTTTCGCTTCTTAGGGAGGATATGCGGAGATATCGCGTAATAGCTAGGTAAACTAATCAGCAGTGTGCCTCCACATTAGCTCTGTTTACATGCCGGTCTGGTTTCAAGAACGCGCAGAAAATAAAACATTTGCAAGTATAACCACGAAACACAATGAAACACAACAGGGTTACGCGTAGGTACGAAAAGTTATGAATACTCGACCCACATTCACTCAGTCTTTGCGAGTCTACCCACCCACACAACCGTGCAAACCTCACTCCTTCACTCCTCAATTATCGCGCAATTTCACACGAGAACCATTGCCACACTCACTGAAAAATCTATTCATGAAACGTAAAAGATGGATTCTGACGACTCAAATTTCGAAATTCAATCTCAATTTTGCCCTCAAACAAAAACAACGCAGAAAATCGAATGCGAAAATCTCGTTTCAATACAAACAAAATAGTGGATTACCACGTGATCAGAACCACACGTCATCACATCATCACAACAACATCACATCACCACATCATAACTTCGTGGATGATTGTTAGGGAGAGACTGAACGAGCACGAGTGCAAAAACGCCAACCTCCATTCGTTCGTAGCAATAAATCCATTACAATTAAGGAATTAATTATCTCAATAAATAATAAATTTATTAATTAATTAATTGAAAAGTTGATTGATATTAATGAAGCTCATATAAAAAAACTTTGAAAAAGAATAAAAAATTTTTTGGTCTAATATTGCAGTTAATAACAATAACGAGAATAACTAGAGCGCGTTCCTGACCAGACATTTGAAGTTAGATCCATGCAAGCAGCCTCTCCATAGCGTTACATGAGAACGAAGAACCACAGTGCTACGTGAACTGTACAACAACTGTGCAACAGGAACGACAGTAACAACATCAATCTGAGCTACATCTGAAACCAACTCGTTGTTTCTGTAACATTGTTA
>NW_008704083.1:2891211-2892267 GCF_000326865.2 Helobdella robusta
GATCATTTCATTTCCTTTATTTTTTTATTTTTAAAAACTATTATTTTATTTATTTTAACTTTTAATCTTTCGTATTGTTTATAACTGCTTTTTCTTTTGTCATAACTTTACATATTTATTATATACTTGCATTTTTTTTATTACCATTTTATTTATTATTTTACATATTATTATTTTACATATTATTTTACATTTTACATATTATTTTACAGTTTGATTTCATCTACATACTGTCACCAATATTTTCATCATATTATTCCATTTTACTCCCACTAAATGTAACTTTCACGTTCTGTAGTCATAATTTGATTTTCATCGTTTGACCGAGTTGGATTTACAGAATAAAAAATAAAAAAAATTCTGATGAAGTTGAACATTACGTGGACTGCCGTAGTGAAAGGTGAACATTGCAACAAACATCAACATGATCATCGTGAAAAATATCACGGAAATATCATGGCAAACATTTTGGTGAACATCAGAACATCATTGTAAACTTCCAGGTGAGTGAACAACCAGGTGAACAATTTGATGAACATTCAAGTAAACATCCAAGTGAACTTTCTAGTAAACATCATGATAAACGTCTTTGTGAACATCGTGATGAACATCTTGGTTAACATCATGACAAACACCTTGGTGAACATCGTGGTGAACATCGTGGCGAACATTTTATAAATTTTTCGCAAATGCAACAGCGAGCTACCTAAATGCCCTATGTAAATATTGGAGTATAAAATTGATTGTCGTCACTAATTTGATTGAGCTTGAAGTTCTCGTGAAGTTAATTGAGGCAGTAAATAGAATTAAACAGCACAAGAACACAATATATGAACGACCAGGATACACGAACATGATACACACACATGATACATACACGTGATACACACACACACATGATACACACACACATGATACACATAAATGAACATACATCATCTGATCTTCCACCTACCTACCAACCTACTTCACCTCCCTCGTTAAAATCAACTTCTTTCACGGAGCACAGATCAACCAGTGAGTCAGTGAACTCTGATAACATTATTCCACTATCTT
>NW_008704083.1:2892591-2894688 GCF_000326865.2 Helobdella robusta
TCGAGTTTGTCGCACAGTGTTTGTTGTTTGTTGCAATGGTTTTTTTTTCTTTTTTTTTTTTATTCCGACCAAGTGAACATGTGACAAATGGTTGAAGAAAATAAAGAAATCAGATAAGTTGTAGCGGCTTACATATGTAATCGGGTGCATGAGAGGTGGTTCCATCCAATCGTACACCCACCCAGCCAGCCACCCAGCCACCCAGCCACCCAGCCAGCCGCCCAGCCACCCACCCAGCTACCCACCCATCTAGCCACCCACCCACCCACCCATCCAGCCAGCCAGCCCCTCAGCGCACAGCAGCCTACGAGGGATCATGACAAATGACGAATGAATTGGAGCTATATAAATGTACGCACATCTTGTAAGTGTTGTTGTCCTTGGCTGGCGTCAGAAACATCAGACCACTCGCACCCCTCGTCATCACCACTCACCAACTCCCTCAGGTCATATGATGAATTATTGGACAGCCTGCTTTAGTTATATTTATTATTTTTCCATCACCCTGCCACTAAAGTTATTTTGTTTTCTTCATTTTATTTGGCGATTTGTGTTGTTTGTTTTTCAGATTCAATAGTTCTTTCGCCTCGCGTTATTTCATTTTCTGCTGTTTGTTCTGCCATTTGAGCGTCGATCAACATGCGCTGAAATTCAAATTAGGTCAGTCGGTCATATTTACACGCACGGAGTACTGGCAGATATTGAACACAAAGATGCTTAGGAGAACTCAGGTTAGTGGCTCACGTCACACAAATTATTTCTCTTGCTACGTCGATACGCATTTCATCAGGAAGCCATTTGAATGGCAATTTTATGCATTTATCACACTCATTCACTCACTCATTCACTCACACTCACTCACTCACTCACTCACTCACTCACTCACTCACTCATTCACTCACACTCACTCACTCACTCACTCACTCACTCACTCACTCACTCACTCACTCACTCATCCACTAACCCACAAACCTAGATATATGTTTACTTGTAGGTGGTCCAGAAAAGCTCAAACAAGATGCATGCATTTTATTGATTGAACGTGTTAAATTGCCAACATTACGGAAAGCCTAACACGCTGATGCTGCCTTTCCTCCACTCTTTCTCCAGGCACACTCCCCTACCACCATCTCATCTCGCAAGGATCTCTGCGTGTCTCTTCTTCCCCTTGGTGGGGGTAAGTGCATCCGTTGGCGTCTGCATGTACGTACATGGCCGCCTACATGCCGACAGAAATCTTTATAAATTGTAGGAAGAAGCAAACATGCGCGTAGAAAGTTTAACATGCACGTATGTTTAATTCACATGTACTGTGCATGCATGCATGCATCTGTGTTTCATTTACGTGCACTCTGCATGCATGCATGTATGTTTCATTCACATGTACTGTGCATGCATGCATGCATGTATGTTTCATTCACATGTACTGTGCATGTATGCATGTATATAGGTTTCATTTACATGTACTGTGCATGCATGTATATATGTGTACCGACATGCAAGCATGTATGTATGTATGTTTAATTCACATGTACTGTGCATGCATGCATGCATGCATGTATATATGTTTCATTCACATGTACTGTGCACGCATGTATGTATGTATGTACGTTTCATTTACATGTACTGTGCATGCATGCATGTACGTTTCATTAACATGTACTGTGCATGCATGCATGCATGCATGCATGCATGTATATAGTTTTGTGGACGCATGTATCAGTAGGCTATTGTTTGGGAGAAAGAGTAGCGAAGCAATAAGACGGAGGAATATGTTGTAAGGTTATCTTTATTGGCTTCTTGCAGCTCCTGTAGAAATGTTTTAATTTTGTTTTGTTTCAACGCACATGTCTTCTAACTCTTTTCCAACTTTGTGTTCTTTTTATCGTCTTAACATGTGCTTTTTATTAACGTCATTATCGTAACAGACATCAGTAAGTACGATGCCACTACTGACTAAAACACAATCATTATCAGCATCGTTGACTGAGTCATCATCATCACCATCATCAACACCATTACTATCATCATCATCATCATCCTTCCATTGTTGCCATCATTACAACAAAAAACATTTTAATTACTTTTTAACATCAT
>NW_008704083.1:2900837-2914771 GCF_000326865.2 Helobdella robusta
GTTTTTATAGGTAGGTAGGTAGGTAGGTAGGTAGGTAGGTAGGTAGGTAGGTGGGTAGGTAGGTAGGTAGGTGGGTAGGTAGGTAGGTAGGTAGGTAGGTAGGTAGGTAGGTAGGTAGGTAGGTAGGTAGGTAGGTAGGTAGGTAGGGAGGGAGGTAGGTAGGTAGGGAGGGAGGTAGGTAGGTAGGTAGGCTCAGGTTACTTGGACTTCATTTGCTCATTTTTTAGTAGGCCGTCACACACCAACTCGCACAAATGATGGCTTTCTCATTGGCTGCCTGCAAGTTTTCCATTTAAACTTTTTCGTATAATTAATCAAGATAAAAAATATTAAATAATGACTTAATTAAAAAATTTTTTTCTATTCAATTCCATACTTGCAACTGCCTCACTTTCACCAGTCTGTAGATTTTTTGGAAAAAGTTTAAAAAAATGAACCGTGTAACCGACTGTTACAGTACCGCAAAGAATGAATGCACAGCAACAACAACAAGAACAACAAAAACAGCCTCACCACCAACAACAAAAACAACAACAACAGCAGCAGCAACAACTACAACAACAATCAATGTTTCTTATCTGTCACATCGACAGAAAATTAACGATAAAAAATGATTCCTTAACGGAAGAAGCAAACTCTTCTTGAAAATAAATCTTTCCATGCACGTTGTAATGTGCAGTATACCACAACACACACAACACACACAAACACAGGTTCACACACGCAAACACACACAAAACACACGCACAACTCACACACACACATACATACACACCACTTGAACAATTTAGTCACTATTAGATACTTTTTATACCATTGGTACACTTCACACACTCGCTCATACACACACACGCTCATGCACATAAATACACGTTGTACCATTCGTACAATTACATTACAAAATTTTTTGTAATATTAACTGCTTGAAACGGTATAAACAATGTATATAATTGTTCGAATAAGGAAATACATGAACATTTCCGCCCGAACATTTGTATGATTGCATTACATTTATAAACTATTTATACATGTACGTACGTGTCTGTGTGTGTGTGTGTGTGTGTGTGTGTGTGCGTGTGTGTGTGTGTGTGTGTACAGTGACGGATCTAGACAACTTTGACGGGGAGGGGACAAAATTTTGAAAAGGTTTGAATTTTAACGGAAGGCCAAAATTTTCGCGGGAGGCAAGAATTGTGGTAGTGTGGCTGACGGACCATGTTTTGGTCTATTTTATGCATAAAACGGTCTTTTTCCGACTTTTATTAAAAAATTGCTCACAACATGTGTGTATGACAATTTGTGTATATGTATGTATGTGTGTGTGTGTGTGTGTGTGTGTATGTGTATGTGTATGTTTGTTTGTATGTATGTATGTATGCATGCATGCATGCATGTATGTATGTATATATGTATGTATGTGTGTGTGTGTATGTATGTGTGTATTTATGTATGTATGTTAAAACCAAAACATGATGAGTGACACTGAACCGTCAAACATCAAGTAACAAATGGATTAACACTTTGATTTGTCGTTAATTGCACACTTCGGCATTCAGTTGGATATTTTCAAGCACACAGACACGCAGGAACCGCTGGAACAAGCACGAAATGTGGTTAGTTGCGAAAAAGGATCCCTGCTGTCGCCTGATCTGGCGCTGATCATTTTACATATTGCCTTAAGAAATTTAAGGGTGTTGGGGTCCATCGGGCCGAGAACCTCGATACATATTGGCAAGAATTCCATCGAGGGGAGGGCGTTTCCATATTTTTTCATTTTCTCGTCCGCTGCCCTGCCTGCGGCCAAACCGCATTCTTTACTTGTCAGGTTTATGTATCGTTCGGCGAGGGTGCCAGGGACCGTAACATCCCACGCCAAACATCTATCGGCTCTCCAAGGTATTAATGTGCGTATGTATGTATGTATGTATGTATGTATGTATGTATGTATGTATGCATGTATGTATGTATGTATGTATGTATGTATGTATGTATGTATGTATGTATGTATGTATGTATGTATGTATGTATGTATGTATGTATGTATGTATGTATGTATGTATGTATGTATGTATGTATGTATGTATGTATGTATGTATGTATGTATGTATGTATGTATGTATGTATGTATGTATGTGTGTATATATGTATGTATGTATGTATGTATGTTCTCTTTGTTTATATAAGAGGTGATTGTGGTCAATTTGCATAGGAAGGCAGTTATTTGTCATTTAGGATGCTTAGCATTTAATTGATGCTATTTATGCACTTGCATTCAATGAATGTGAGGATGATGACGATGGTGGTGATGATGATGATGATTGGGTTGATGATGATGATCTGAATGTTGATCATGACGATGATGACGATATAAATAATAACTTCGATGATCACAATGGCTCGAATAATGATGATCATCATTTGGCGTTGGGGACTTTGGCAACGTTACTATCATTGCTATTTCTACCGTCTAATGATGATGACCGTAACATAAGCTGTTTGTAATAGTTACTTTGCCTTGCGTTTTAAAATATTACGGCTGATGTTGCTGTGGTTGCCAAAATGTTACCTTTGATGTTATTGTGGTTGTTTTTAATGTCGTTAATGTTGTTGTCAAAACTTTATCGTTGTTGAAATGTTTTGGTGGTTGTCGTTGTTGTTGTTGTGCTTTTACAAATAAAGCACTTCTCTGCTAATAAGAAAAATACCCTTGAAAGTGGAACATTTGTGGCGAAGTTAGAAAAAATATTGACTAATAATATGATGGGGATGATGATGACGACGACGACGATGACGTGTGTTTTGATCGTTACACTTTCAAAGTCAATGCATTCAATTTATCAACAGCCATAAATCCCAACTGATCAACAATGCATGTTGTTGTGTGTTTGTTGTGTTGTGTTGGTGGCTGTGTTGTAGGATTGGTGTGCTGTTGTATAATTGTTGTGTTGTCGTGTTGTTTGATTGTTGTTTGATTGTTGTGCTGTTCTTAATTTTGTTGATATGTTTATATTTGCAGGTCAAAAGAGTTCGACTGATTTCACAAATGATTGCAGTTGAAAATTCTTCTTTATTTTATTACCGCGGCATGAATATTACAGAGAACTGATCATTATTAATTATAATCTTCAATCAAGTAGATCTGCTGCCATCAACAAATTCAAACAACATTTTGTAACTTTCGTCACGGAAAAATAAAAAGTTGAGTAAATAATGGATGAGTTAATTTCAAACCGCCACGTTAAAACGTGGTGTTGATAAAAAATTTAGAACCAACCAAACAACAACATCACCTACAACAACAACAACAACAACAACAACAACAACAACAACAACAACAACAACAACGACAGCAATTACAATGACAATAACCAACAACCATAACAACAAAACCACCAACATACGACACAGCCATCCACACCATCATTAACATTGAATTGGCAACAATCCTAGATTGTAGCTCAAAGAACAAATTACTAAACAGATTGTTGTCGTCGTTGTTTATAGTTTGTTGTTGTTTGTTGTTGCCAGTTGCTCTACATTTTTCAAGGCTTTTCTGTTTTCATCAAATTGACAGTTTTTTATTTTAATCTGTATTTGATTTGTATTTTGATTGTCAAACGTTTAACCAGTGAAGTTCATTCAAAAACGGTATCACGTTGTCAAACTTTAAACTCATCATTACTAGTTTTGCTGCCCGATTCTGAATTGACTTGATCATAGCAATTAATTTGTATTCGATCGGTGACTTTTTTATTTTCTATCAAAATAACAATAAATTTATTTTGTTATTAACTTAGTCAGTTTCAGTTTAATTTCTATTTTGAGAGTGGTTTTGAGAACTTTTTAATTAGCACTATATAACTATATTCTTAATATTATATGTATGTAGTGTGTATGTATGTGTTTGTGTGTGTGCCTAAGTGCATGTGGGAATGCGTATGCATGTGTGTATCAGTACATATGTGTTTGTGTGTATTTGTGATTGTGTGCAACTGTGCATCAGCGTGCATTGATTGTTCTGAGGTGGATGTGCTGTGTGCGTGCAGATATTTTATTGCTGTGTTGTTGACATGTGACGTTGAAATCTGCTTCCCGTATTTATTTTTAGTTTATTGTCGTCGTTGTTGTTGATGTTGTTGTCGAAGATGACGTTGTTGTTGATGATCTTGATGTTGTTGTTGCTATTGTTTTTAATGTTCATGTTGATGTTGTGTATAAATGTTGCGAATGTTCATATAGATGACAAAGTTAACTCTGTTGTTGTTGTTTCCATGATGTTGCTGTTTCTATTCATTCACCAACAATATCTCACGAACCAAACAAAAACAAATTGAAGATGGAGTCTTCTCAAAGAATGCTCGCCTCTGCCTCGATCGTCCAGCTGATGTATGGCGTGAAACAGAAAATAAAACATAACATTATGTTGAATTAAATTGCCTCTGATGCCTATAAATCTGCAGCTTGGACCTTACAAATAGCGGCTGATAAGACGTAAGAAGGTAGGAGCGCGCGTTAATCTGCATACTTGAACACGCTGAACAGATGCAGCATCTTTAAATTTTAAATTTCACTTTCCTATAAAGAGTAGTTCTTAGTTAATTAGTTATTGCTATCATATTTGAAGTTGCAAAGGTGAAAGTTAAACTATTGAAAAAAAATAAAAGTTTTTAATTTCAACGTCATAAAACTGAAAATTGTTTCATTTTGAATATACAAACATGTAGAAATATTTCAATGCCCAACACAATTTGAAGCACGGTTTTATTATGTGATGGATGACAAATCTGAAGATAAATTGCTTTGCTAGAATAGAAAATATTTTATCAAAGATGGATTACAGACAGATTAATGGTCACTATTTTAGGCAATCAAATGCGAATTTAATAAATATTTCAACGTGGACAGCGCTATTGTATGTATGTGTGTGTGTGTGTATATATATATATATATATATATATATATATATATATATATATATATATATATATATTATTTATATATATATATAAATTTTGTTTACTTGTTTACGGTATTTTTAAAATTTTGTTAATTATTAATTTATTTAGCCAATTAATTCTTTCTTATCTAAATACTTTCTTTAGTTTTTTAAATTTTAAAAATATAGATCGTAAATCAACATAAATCATAATAACGAATTGATTCAGAAGGAATGCAGACAATACAAATTGAAATGTTTTGACGAGAGTGCGTACTTTTAAGTTGCATCTGATTTCATGAGACACAAAATCTTCAGAACCATCGAAGTGCACAGGCTTCACTTAGATGACCTGGCTGGCTGGCTGGCTTGGCTGGCTCGGTTGTTGGAAGAGAGGTTGTTACAACAACGTTGTGTCCTTGTTTGAGAGCGAAAACAATTTTAGAGAATGTGTATAAATGTATTTATCGACAAAAGTTCGCCTGTGAACATTTTGTTTTTGTCGTTTTGAGTCTTTTCAGAATGTTATCACACAACAGCGAGCATTTAACGGTTCTTATTGTTTTAAAAGCGTTATAAGTAGTTTTTTGTCATCTAAAAAAAGTTTATTTTATACGAACAGCCTCTAAATGTGATAGGATTTTATTCATTTAATTTGACCAGCAGTTGAAACAAAAATTTCAAAATAGTTTGAATTTATTTAAAGTAGTTCAAACTTTTATTTAATAAGAGCGCAAATAAGTCGTTAAGTAACAGTCAATATTAAAAAGGCGACCAGACGACAATAAAATAACAAACCCAAAAATAGGTTGCAACGATTTCGCAAGCACACAAGGAGCAGAGCACAGCACATGTATTGATACATCAACACAATCCACATCAACACACGTCCACGCACACACGACGCACAGTCAAACGAACGATTGTAGCCATCAATTATAATCAACGTTCAACTTTGAACGGTGACTTGTATCTATACGGAAATTCCATTTTAATCCGAGACAAGCGGAAGTTCACAACTGATTTCGGTAGGGATGGGACATTTTTTTAAATGTTTGCATTATTTATTTTTGCACGAGTCATTCACCAAATATTATGTAAAACTTGAAAAATTTTCAAAAATATTTTTGCAAAAATTTATTCTGCTCCACCGTCTGATAGTTTCAAGTCTGTTTGTATCTGCAAACACTCCAGCGTATCACATCACATTCTACATCCACATACAACATTTACGTTAAGGTTGGAACTTTGAAATGATCATACACTTGCGCACTACACATCCACAAAAACAAACACACTCACACAAACTTATCCACACACACACACTCATACAAACTTATCCACACACACACACACACAGACTTCCACACAAATACATCCACACACACGAACACAAACACATCCACTTAAAAACAAACAATAAGCCTCCCTCGTCTTAAACATCCTGACATGAAAGTCCCTTCAAGTAGCAAAAATAACAATAACAAGTTGGGACAAATATTGATTGGCCTGCGTGTCACATTCGCTCATGACTTCTAACAAGGTAAGTTACAATAGTATGTAAGTTATGTATAACATTTAAATTGAACCTTCATCACAAAGCATTATTCGTTTGGCTACGACAGAGTTAGTTCATCTCGTGAATTGTTCACAGGATTTTATGATTTGATTCGTCTGAAAACAATAAAAACGCCAAAAAATTGTTGCAAAATGAAAGTAGGATGTTGTGTGTGGCTCAATTGATTGGACAGCCAGCCTAACGATCCAGATTATTCTTCTTTTCATCAGATTGTTGATCGATGCGGAGCACGCATTTGCTCAGACGATGAGATAAGAGTTCATGCAAGACCCGCACACAAACTTTTTATTACTTCTACACGTTCCTCACTCTTTTTCTACATATTCCACATTTTTCAGACTGCGTACTGTACGCATGCAGACGACTCAAACATTTCCCGGAATGAACACAGAATTGAGTCAGAATTATCGAAGACGTCGGTAACGAACTTAAAAATATATTAAATTGGTTCATATCCAAGAAACTAACAATAAACAAAACTAAAAATCAGTTGATGGTATTCGGACCTGTCCAATTCTTAAACTATAAGGAACCGTACAAAATTGCGATTGACTACGTAAGTATAAGTGAAGCTAAAGTCTGCAAATTCCTGGAAATGTACCTAGATCAGAAATTAACATTTGTACCTCACATAAAAAATGTTGCTTCAAAGTTCGCCGAAGGCCTGGGCTTAATCAACAAATACAAATTTTATCTTCCCGCAGAAAGTCGTACGTTGCTCTACAATGCATTATGTCTGCCATATGTAAACTATTGTAATTTAGTTTGGGCTTCAACGTATAAATCCAACACTAAAGCAATTTCCCAACTTGTGAATGTGAAAATGGCAGTAAAAATGCTCTCAGACAGCTACCTTCACTCAAAAAATTCAAGAAATGTTTCTTCACAACAAAATCTCATCTTCTCTTACACGCAATAACATGCTTGCTTACCTTACAGGAATTTTCTAAACGGTCTTCTTCCGCATGCATTCGTTGATTCTTCCAAATACCAAAAAGCTAGAGAAAGACGACAAAAAAACTGTCTTGTTTTAGAACCACATTTCGTGCTTGTTGCAACGGTTCCTGCGTGTCTGTGTGATTGAAAATATCCAACTGAATGCCGACATGTGCAATTAACGACAAATCAAAGTGTTAATCCATTTGTTACTTGATGTTTGACGGTTCAGTGTCACTCATCATGTTTTGGTTTTAACATACATACATACATACATACATACATACATACATACATACATACATACATACATACATACATACATACACACACACATACATACAAACATACATACATACATACATACATACATACATACATACATAGATACACACATACATACATACACACACACACACACACACACATACATACATACATACACACATACATACATACATACAACATACATACATACATACAACATACATACATGAAATGAAATGATCTTTTCAACAACAATTTCAAATAAATGGAAAAAATTGTATGTATGTATGTATGTATGTATGTATGTATGAAAAACCTGAATCCGGTGCATCCCTAGTATGTATGTATGTTAAAACCAAAACATGATGAGTGACACTGAACCGTCAAACATCAAGTAACAAATGGATTAACACTTTGATTTGTCGTTAAATGCACACTTCGGCATTCAGTTGGATATTTTCAATCACACAGACACGCAGGAACCGCTGCAACAAGCACGAAATGTGGTTAGTTGCGAAAAAGGGTCCCTGCTGTCGCCTGATCTGGCGCTGATCATTTTACATATTGCCTTAAGAAATTTAAGGGTGTTTGGGTCCATCGGGCCGAGAACCTTGATACATATTGGCAAGAATTCCATCGAGGGGAGGGCGTTCCCATATTTTTTCATTTTCTCGTCCGCTGCCCTGGCCGCGGCCAAACCGCATTTTTTACGTGTCAGGTTTACATATCGTTCGGCAAAGGTGCCAGGGACCGTAACATTCCACGCCTACCACCATGCGCAGAAATGCCGGATGGTTCCTTGAGAACTGGGATTGAAGCCTTGGAGAAGAGGCGACAAATGTAGACGTTTAATGCTAAGTGACGTAGTTGACGGCCCCCACCCAGACGACAAACCAAACCGTGGTGCCCAAACTCGTGTATGTATGTATGTATGTATGTATGTATGTATGTATGTATGTATGTTTGTATGTATGTATGTATGTATGTATGTATGTATGTATACTTGTACACTTATAGTCAGAATATTCATTTAAACGGATAAAGATGAATAGCTCTTGCAAGATGAATAGCATCTTATAAAAAGGCAAGTGTGGATGAGTTACAGCAACAGACTAAGTTTTTGAATGTACAGTTATTAATTAAAATTATATATATATATATATCTCATTAATGCCACGAAATATATATATATATATATATATATATATATATGTATTTAAATATATATATATATGTGTGTATAAATATGTATATGTATGTATATTTCTGTATATGTATGTATATATGTATATATATATATGTATGTATATGTATATGTATGTATATATGTATATGTATGTAAATACATGTATGTGTGTATACGTTAGCATCATGCAAGTCGATAAGTCAATAAACAAGAACAAAATGAATGAACTTATAAATTTATGAATAGATACACACACATACGCACATACATACACACACAAATGTATATATATATATATATATATATATATATATATATATATATATATACAATTTTTAATTCATAACATAACTTTATTAGATTTAACCTAATGAATCATCTAGAACAATGGCTTATTTTTTTTATTATTATCTAAACGTGTCTTCAGACCAAAACTTTGAACCAAGCAATGTCTTGTTCCATGTTTTGCAATTTTTACAAACAAACAGTTGCACACTATTCAGAAAATTTAAAGGTAGTATAAAACTGGAAACATGAACGTTGCATATTGTTGAATCAACTTACACGTGCCTCTAACACAAACAACAAATGTAAAAAGGCGGAACGTTGTGCACTGTCTTAGAACACGACATGAAGTTATAAATAATATCTTTCTCCAAAGAAGATTTCATCGCGGTGCCTCAAAAACAACACAACTTAGCAGCAGAGAAGACACATTCATCAAATATTTACACTGGTTCTCCCTTCTCTCAAACAACTAACAAAGACTGTTACCTAGTTTGTCTATTTTTCAAACTATTTTTAATGTTTTATTCTGTTGGACTGCATAATTAAAATTGAGAAATGAGATCTATGATGGGATAACAATTCATTCATGGTGGCATTTCATTCCTCGGTTGATGTAAAATTTCCTAAAAGTGACACAATTTGAAATTTTTTTTAACAAAATTGTCATAGTCAAGGTTTATTTTCCATCTAACAGTTTTATCTCTTGTAGCGTGTAGCGAACGCCAACTACAGATAACAAACAAACAATGCGGTTGTGTAATTGTAGGCTGCAAAATTGTTTCGAAGTATTATTTCAACAATAAAATTGTTAATAGTTCATTTATTTCACTATTTCAAAATTTATTCACTTGTTCAAAGTTCGCATGCGCTTGTTTAAATGGACCAAAAATGTGGATATATGATTTCTAAGTGTGCTTGTGCGTGTATTTGTTCGTGTGTTTGCGCGTGTGTTCTTGTATGTGTATATGGATGTACGCGTGTGTTTGTGCACGTGTGAATGAGTGTGTGTGTGTTCGTGTACGCGTGAACGGATGTGTGTGCGTGCTTGTGTTCGTGTTGTACTGGCTAGGTAGTAGATTATTTTTCTCATCCAAATTTTCACGTTACAAAACATTGGAATGTGGATGATTAAATTTCAAGTGATCGTTCATTTCACCATTCAACGTATTGGTATACACATTTTTTAATTTAAAAAACATTTTCATAATTATTTACTCTGCAGCTGAAATTTGCAAAAACGCATCATAATCGTATTAATGAAAACCCTTCAGAGAGGTGTGTTTATCCAAGAAGAGCTTTGTACTACCCAACAATAAATGTTTCTTAGCGGGTCTAGGAAAAATTTAACATTATCACAAATTGTCGTTATTTTTAAAAAATATTGCATCTAATTTGTGAAGAAAATTTTGGTTGATGAAAAATTGAACCTTGAGAATATAGAATGTTCGCCTTTTCTCTAAACACCCACGTGTATACTGTAGTGTATTGATCATTTCTGTCTAAGCCACTAACAATTCAAATCCCATTTATAAATCAGGAAACATCATTACAACAAATTCATAATTAAGAAACAACATCACATCGTATCGCATTCATATTTCTAAAAATTTTTATTCAAAGTAGTTCAAAGAGACCAACCACCACCCAACATCTGCTTTCTTATCGCACAAAAGAATTTTAACGAGCTCGATGTGATGAGGTTCTGCGGGTGCAATCCATTTGAAAGGCAGGCATGCACCGAGGTGAATGAAAGACGAACTTAACAGTTAGCACGCAGTCATCTCTTAGTCATGTTACAATAAACAACGCTGCAAAGTGAACTTGTGTACGTACTTTAAAGCACGCGAGATGTTGGTTCGTTTGATTTTTTGGCTAAATTCTAAGCTGCATACAATCGAATGTGCAAGCAAGTAGCAGAGTAAACAACCCAGCTGTCACTGGAACTGATGAGTTCAGAAAGTTAACTCAAGTTAACAACAACCAAAAGTTAATTCAGGATTCGACTCTACGGTTGCAAAAACATTATTTAATTGAATTTATTAAACGCTGACGTACACACCCCTAGATATGCACACAACACACGCAAATTCATACTCACAATTATAAACATACACATAACTTTACACACACATCCAATCTTAGAAATTCCCATGCGCAAAATCACACTCAGAAATATATAAACATGTAAACGCATATACGCACATACACACATATACACAAGTATAGACACACACGCGCGCACGCACACACACAGACGGACACGTGAAGAAAACTCTGAATTTCTTGGAATCTCCTGGCAACTTACAAACGATGAATACTTCACCGCAGTGGAAACAATGAGCTATTGAGTGAACGAAAGTAACGAATGAATGAATGACTAAATGATTGAGTGAATGAACGATTGAATGAATAAACCAATGAATGAAAGACCAAATGGATGAACTTTTGATTGTACAAGCAATTTATGTGAATAACGAACAATAAAAGTAAAAAGTGATTGAAAAATACGATCAGAAGTTAAAAAAGAATAAAATTCAAAAACTTAATTTAAAAAATGGTAACCAATGGTAAACTGAAAATTAAGAATTCATTTAAATACTTTGAAAATTAATTAAAAAATAGCAAACGAACAAGGAAATGGATGAATAGAGCAACATGCAAACAAAAGGCAAACGAAAGCAAATTGTCAAATCTAATGAGCACTGATGCCATTTAGAAATGTCAACCCTCTCAACTTTCCCGACACAGTCCAAAAATTAACCACCTTGATAACAAAACGAGACTTGCGAATGTTCTTGCAGCAGGTGAGTAGACAACGATGATGAAAGTGACGATGAAGGTGATGATGAAGGTAAAGATGGCAATGATAGAGAGAGAAAAAGAAGATGTTGATGATAATGAATTTGATGTGCCAATGATGCTGTTTGTGAGTGTTATCAGAAAAACAAAAAAAAATTAACTCACGATTCATTTGCTTGTCAGACTTGAGACGTGTTGTCGAACGTATGTGGCTGAAAGATGATGACGATGATGACAATATCGGTACTAAGGATGAGATGAAACAAAGTAATAGCATCATTCGGTAAGGCGTATCCATTTCAACTCCAGCGTAAAAGTATCCGTGCCACGTAAATTAGTCAGCAACAGTCTTCTTTCTGAGTAATGGCAATGGAGTTGTTTGCGATTTTGAAAATGTTTGTTGGGAAATGAAAAACTAAAAAAGAGGCAGTTATATCTCGTTCAATAAGAAATTGTTTCAATTGTTTCCTTTCTTCGTTGAAGCAGTTTATAATAGGTAGACATCATGTGATTCATTGTTCATTTGCTCTGACAAAAGTATTCCCATCAATAATTATTATTCTTTATAGTAGTTGGTTGTTCAGAGACATTTTGTAAAACGTTAGTCTGGCAGTGTTCACAACTGTGCATTCATTCTTCAGGCTGATTGTTTGGCTCGCTCGTGTTCAGCCACTTTCCTCAAAACTGAAGAGATTGTTCGTCCTTTATGTTATTATTATTATTTGTTACTATTATTTAATAACAAGTAAACATATATTAAGTTTTATTTTTCAAATAACGTTCATTTACAAATTTACAACTTTTCTTTAAAGTAAAACAACTTAAAATTGCTAGTTTACACAATACAAAAAATTAATTGTTTAAAATGAATGTAAAAAATGAAGAAGAAACGAACGAGCAAGCGAGCATTCAAACAAACGAACATATGAACGAACATATGATGAACAAACAAACGAACGTATGACGAACTAACGAACGAACATACGATGTACAAACGAACGTACGTATGATGAACAAACGAATAACACGGTACCATACACTCATTAGATTGTAGATGGAACAAGTGCGCGTGCATGCTTGTAAGCTTATAAAGACTTAAGTTATACATGCAATAGACTGATCGTAATGTTCGTCTGTGAAGAAATCTTTCTCTACGACGATGTGTGCCTACAATTTCTGTTATTGAATCTGCAACGTAACTGTTCATGTGCAACATGACCAAACCTGCTACGGTGCCGTGTAACTAACTCATTACTTATTTCATGTAATGTTATTTGTTTCTTTGTACTATGTTCCTTGTTGTTTTTTTTGCATACATTTATAAATGTTCGGTTGTTTTTCAGATAAAACTAAATACCAAATTCATACATATTCCTAGATTATATATATATATATATATATATATATATATATATATATATATATATATATATATATATATATATACATTATATATATTTTGGTAACAGACTATTGTTAACGCAACATTTCAAAAATTCAACACTACTTTCAACATTGTTCAACTTTTTCATATTTCATTTTAATTTATTAATTTCCGAGAAATTAGACATTTTATTGTTTTTTTTTTAAATTTTTATTAAATAAATTTGCAAATAGCTATTTCGAGTTATAAATAACTCATCTTCAGTGCATTATATATAAGGTATGTAAGATATTTGATATAAAGGAACAAGTAATTATTAATTTATATAAATTATTTAATTAAAACAGAAAACCAATAAAGTAAATTTAATAACTATAAACAATATAAAACGCGATTTTTAAAATTTTTTAAAATTTTTAACGGCAAGATTGTTTATATTATGATTGTTAAGGTAAATATCAACGCTCAGCCGAGAAGCGCGAATTAATTTATTTAAATAACTACATATTATTATTATTATTTTGACAATATTTAAAAACATTATTATTATTATTATTGT
>NW_008704083.1:2914821-2975607 GCF_000326865.2 Helobdella robusta
TGGTGTTGTTGATGTTGTTGTTAGGGTTGTCACTATTGATGATGTTCCAATTGCAACTGATATTTGCGCTGTGGGTTGTAGCATTGGTATCTACAGTGTTGGCACTGTTGTTGTTGTTGTTGTTATTGTTGATGTTGTTGTTGATGTTGTTGTTGGTGTTGTTGATGTTGTTGTTGAAGTTGTCACTATTGGTATGATTGTTGTTTACATCATCAATATTGTTGGTGATAACATTGTTATAATTATTGATGTTGTCGTAATTGTTGTTATTATAATTATAATGATTGTTGTTTATATTTAGTAGTCTATTTGAAGGTAGAATGTTGTTAGACTGTACTTGAATTTCTTATTTGACTGTAAACCAGAACAGATAGTTACAAATGTAATTCTCTAATAAAAACGAGTGCTTATTATCATTGACTAAAACAATTTAATTAGACCATAGAAATAATAAAAGGTTAAGTGCAACAACAATCAACTCACAAACACACAACAAACAAACCAACACACACAAACAAAAAAAAACACACACAAACACATGCAAACTTATTTGACCGCAAACTCAAAAAATGTGACTGAAAGTGTGCGCTTTGATGGAGCAAGTCCTCAAACATCAGTTACAAATTATGGAAAAATTGGTAGGATGTATGTGTGGTTGTTGTTCAGGCTGTCGTTGAAAGCACGTATTGAAAATGTCAATACATAGTGAGCAAGTACATAGTGGGTGGTTAGTTGGCGCGTATTAACACATGTGCACAACCTGCTCGAGTGTGTGCTAATGATCATTGAGATTTGAAAACCTCCGTTACTTCCCTGCTCGTCTGCTGAGAACGTACGTGTGAACAGAACAGATGAATTAGATTACAAATTAGACTTTCACGCGAATGTTCCTGTTACAGATTTATAGAACGGTGTTTGCATACTTTTATGTGGATATGAGTTAAAGAAGCATGTACAGAACACGTGCATACATTCTCGTAAACGTTCATAGATAATTATAATCTAAGTTGAAACTAAAAGGCAGAGCAAATTGTTTCAACATAGATTCAACTAAATTTCAAACGAATGTTAACGAAGGTAAAAATGTAAAAACTTTACAATTATTTCCAAATTTTTAAACAAAATCTACCTTTTCTAAGTAACAATTTTCGCGGCAAAAATATAGATCTATACATTCCTCAACATATTCACAAATACAGCAAGTTAGTTCGCATATCAAATATTTAATGTTAATAAATATCAAATGGCAAAACGTTGAAAGGACAATAAATTGACTCTATTATTATTTTATTATTATTAGAGTTATTATCATTATTGTATTAAAACGTCATTTGCATCTTCTTTTGTTTAAAGGCGTTGACGGATCCAGGAAAGCATATCGAGTTCGATGGACCCCAGCAAACAGATGTTACAATGTTACAAAACTTCTGTCGCAAAAACATTGTAGAAAAGATGTTTTTGGTCACCAAAAGTTTGGAAATAACACACAAACCCTGAAACATTCTGCTCTACAAGGAAATGAAATAAGCATCAAATAATTTTCCCAGTAAATATTTCTGGGTCTGCCAATGTAAAAGTCGCCCTGTGCGAATCTTGTCAGGACCAATTTCGTTTTATATGAGAGTCATTTAATGAACGTATCAACCGCAGTTTTTATTCATTTATGAAATTTTTTTCATTTGTGCAGAATCGAAAGAATAAATTTAAAAAAGTAATTAAAAATTTTTGGCGAAAGAGAAATATGGCAATGTTTACAGATTTTATTTTCCTTAACAGGTTTTTTGTTTTGTAATAATTTTATTTCAAGGTTAAAAATAGGTTTAAATAGTCTGTAACACTGTGGATTGTTCTTTGTTTGAACAAGAGAACATTAAGCTTTGTTAGTTGGAGCAGCATTGTTTTATGAGTCTTCTTTGTAGAGAGCAACAAATTGTAGCAAGTTGTAATTAAAATATTTTTACGTTTTCACTAATAACACTCAGGAATGCTGAAATATTGTTTACGAGTAGTAGGAGTCTCCATTATTTTTATTGCTTCGCTCATACTTTCGCTTGTAACCCTAACTTGTTCCTTGCAACACGCAAAAACATACACGCTTACAGAGACAAGGAGACGCACACACACACTCACATACAAAAACACACACCATACAGACACACTCAAACATACCACACATACTCACAAACGCATAGATACACACAAACAAGCCTCATACACACACCCACACCGCACGATGAAAGCAAAAACACTTTTAATTTTTATTATCATTACATGCACGCACAAACTCCTCACAAAAACCTTCCTTCAGTTGCGTGCATGCATCTCGTTGATTTGCTTGTTCTCCGAACTGGCGTGATGTGATTTCTTATAAACGGTTTACGAGTTAATTAGTGCATTTTATGGGCCGAATTATAAAAATAACGCAATAAACTATGATTATTTATAAATATTTAACTAATGTGGGGTTAATGTGTAAAAAATCTTTTGATGATGACACACACACACATCACACACACAACACACACATAACACACACAACACACACACAACGCAGTGCGTATAATTAAAAGTAATAATATGAAATAATTAACGATGAAAGCAAGAAAAATATTGAAACATAATTAAAAAGCTTCTATGGTTGTTATTTTTTATAAATTTTTATGGCGTACTCACAAATTGAAAGACAGAAGAACTACCATAATTACAACAAATTACAACAAATCAGGCAAATTGGCGCCGTAGAAAGCCACATAATTCAATTAACTTGAAGAATCACCATCCCCAAGATTTATAAATAATAATAACTATTGCTGTTATAATAATAATAATAATAATAATAATAATAATAATTTTATTAATAGCACAATGTATTGTAATAATATCGGTGGATTTCCAAAGAAGTTTTAAAACATCGGAGACACCTGGACACTGATACTGATACTGTAATATTGTTTGCAGCAATCGTTCAATAAGCATTGGCTACAACATAGGGCCAATCGCTTCCAATGAGAAGTACTTTTCTAATTTTTAACAAAATTTCTTTGAAACGTTCTTTATACATTTTTGATATAAAACTCATGTCGGTTACATCCTTATCAAAATATCGCTAACCGTGTAAATGCAAAACTTTCATTACAAGTACCTGTTCTATCATTGCGAGGGTTGCAATTTATAAGCCTCGTTCGTTAACCCAAATGTGATGTATTTGTATTTTGGTAGAGTGTATTTGTTTCTAGAATCTAGAACTAGATATCAAACTATAATGGCTTTCGTTCAGTCCCTTTCCTACAGAACTCTTCACTCTTCTCCAACTGCTTCTTACAAAGTTCAGAGCCACTTTAAGAATTACCTATTAGCAAAATTCAGTGAGAAGCGCAATTGAGCATTACGAAAATGGCGCTATAAAAATAGATTGATTGGCTGAATGGTTTATTGATTGGACATGAAAGTATGGAGATGATATAAATGATGCACTTTAAAGCTTTAGGCAATTTTTGGTTAAAGCCAAAACATTCTTACAAGATGTTTTAATGTTTAAAACGTGGAGAAATTTGAAAATTTTAATACTTTCCCAAAAAAGATCAAAACTTTAAATCTTTAACCTCAAACCTTATTTCCATACTAAACAAAATTTTGCCACTTAACTGCATCTACATTTGCTGTTCTGCTTTATTCGTTTTCAAACAAATCAACAATCTTCTGCTGTTTCATTTTACCAACTTCTACACATTAAGCAATTCCATCCAAACTACAGCCACTAGACAGACACACCCCTCAAAATAATCCGCACAAGCAAAACAACGGCTGGTACTACAATTTGGACAGAACACGAACCTCCCCATCTAAGCCATCACAAACCTGCAACATTTCATGTAAAATTCCGCGTTTTTTTTATTGACGCTGGATTCCGACTCCACTACCTAGTACTATAATAATGGATACGTGAGAATGAATGATTAAACATTTGTATATTTATATATGTACCGAACAGACATTTACAGATTTATATATATGTTTATTATATATGTATAACTCGGAAATTTATTTATTTATCCTAAATTATCTTTTTGCCTCAATTATTTTTCTTATTTCATTTTATTAACTATTCATATACCTTTCTACAAGTGGCGTGGCCGTAATAAAATTCAACCTGGGCATATCTCTTATTAGTGCCCCTTGACCAAATAAATTTAATTTCTAATTTAATCAATCCAAAACTAAGTTGCATATGTTTAATTTTTTAAATTGTGACCAACATGCTAACGATAGAAAAATGTAAATTATAGAAGAAAATACATTAATTCTGATCATATGTATTGTCAAAAATTGTTAAAAAAATCATGTTTACAAACAATAAAAGAAGCAATTTACAAATATTTTAATTCTATTTATTTGAAAAGTGAAATGTTAAAAAATGGTGATAAATTTTATTAGATGTCAACTTTTCTGGCTTTTGCTGAAGCAAACTCGTTGATATCTCTTCAAAATTTAAACCATTCATTTCATTTTCTTCAATGCTCAGCACCTAATGCCAATTGCTGTAAAGGAATTTAGTATTAATTTTAACTTACAAAATGGTTGCTCACAAGGACCAATGTATACACTTATAGTTTGTAAAATTTGAAGAGCAACACGTTAATTGGTAAAAACGCTTTGGTCTACGTATTCAATTATAAATTTAAGAAAATCTTCTGATGTTAAATTTTTGTTTCATGTGTGTCTGCAATCAGATATTTTGAGATATAATATAATTTAGTACCATCAATATCTGAATTGTAGAACTCCGCTAAATGTAAACACTTTATTTTCAAATTATCGTTTTCTTTATTATATAATACATTTTTCAGATCAAGAAGGAAGCCGAGTTTTCGATGTGCTTCATTAAGTCGTGCCAACTTGAAAACGCGCCCTCTTCATGTTAAAATATTCAAACACTAATAAGATGAAACGCGTTTTGAAAAAAATTTGCCTTTTAACAAAATTTTTTTATTTATTCTGGCGCCCAAATACCAAAGACCACTAATTTATATTTCCAAATCGAGTATTCACAGACTAAGATATATTTTAGCTAAATTGATAATTATGACCAAAATATTTTGTTTATATTTTATCTAATTTTGTCTAAATATTTTTAATAATTTTTTGACTAGATGATATTTTTTATAGAAAAACTTCAATATGCGTCCCCTTGAACGGATGCCCCGGGCAACTGCTCAGGCTGCCTTCTACCCTCGCTAGACCACTGGCCAACAACACAAGTCTTCTTCGGTCTCTTTATAACTTTCATTCACTGTTTTAATATGTTGTTAATTATGAATAAATTTTGAAAACCAATAAATTGAAGTGATTGAGCACGAACCAGATCAAACGAGAAATTCTATATTTACTTAGTTTTAAAAAATTAATTCACTTTTTTATTAACATGTATACACTATTAAATATAATTCCCTGTTGTTTCCAATTATTTCACTAACAATAACGTTTACAATAATAATTTTAAAATAACAAATTATCATTATTATTTGAAATTTCCAGACATGCGTGCCATTCATCAACATCGTATTTTGAATAATGGATCATCGTTCACGGCGGCTTCTTTCAAAACAGACTTTCCAACCTACAACTCAAAACAATAGCATTGCAGCGAAATATTTTTTATTCTGCGTGTAAAGGGTTTTTTGGCAAGAATTTATGTTTTTGAAACATTGCTTAGTTGTTTTTATTATTTGTTTATACATCGTTCTTCTGTAGTTAACTGTGTTTCAAGCACAAAATTTATTTAATGCAATTTAATTTTTTAAGGTAAAATTTTATTTTTAAAACTGAACAATTTAAGTTAAAAGAATATGTAAGCAAAACCTTTTATCAATGAACTTACTTTAACATTTGATTATAAAAATAATGCAATGAAAATTTTAAGTGAATAATTTGCTTTTGCTTATAACTCCAACTGACACACAGCCACAGTCCAAGCAATAATAGCAAATATATAAAAGGCATTTATCTTTCCAAGATTTGTCGTTATCGATACATTTTAAAAAACTATTGTTTAATTCAAAATTTTTTTTTTTCAAATAAAAATTTTATTTTCAAGTTTGTAGTTGATATTTTGAGCGGTTAGATTTTCTTAAAGATTAAAAGAAACAAAGAACATCATTCGTAGACTAGAATAAATTTTTATGATTCCTGATGATGTATGTTGAAGAACAAGTGTTTGCAAGTTGTCTCTCAATGAACATGAGCAAATGTTACTAATCAAAATATTCTTTATCCATTCTCTGTGTTTTTGTTGCTATGCATTGTTGCTGTTGTTTCTGTTATGTAATTGCTATAAATGATATTTTGGTTATATAATTTTTAGCGTTGTTTTTTGTTGGTTTGATGTGTTATCATACAAAGTAAAAACTCCAAAAATCTGTTGATGTTGTTGCTGGTGGTGGTCATTATTTTATAAGGAATTTATTATTTATCAAATATTTTATTTCATTAAAGATCTTAACAAACAGATTGGTCCCATTTAACAGCTATCAAAAATTATGTTTTCACGTTTTTACAAAGTTTTTTTCAAATATTAATTTGTTCGGGTATTTATCAGTTTGTAACAAACTTGATTTTAAAATATAAATTTCACAGTAGACAAACCTAACAACGGACAACATTCGTTAATGTAGTAGCCAGATTGAACATGAGAAGAACCACACGCACGTTTGTTACTTATTCACACAAGTTTTAGTTGCATTGCAAATTCTCTTTCAAGATTTTACTCTAGAAATTTGAAACAACTTATATTTGGGTGAAAAATCATGACATCATTTTTTGTGAAAGTCATTTGTCAATGTTTTTTTCATTTTGAAAAGTGGAGCTTGAACTGAACTTTTATGTTTAATTAAATATTCATGAACGCTAAAATATCATGCGTGAATTTTCTGTTTTTGTAGAAAACAAAATATAACTGATGGCCACTCCCTGCTGAGCAAACATTTGCTTCCTGTTAAAAAGTTAATTCAGATTTCTTGTAAACAAGAAAAGTGGCTTTCATTTGAATGCCGTAATAAATTAACAAATTGATGCTAAATTATTTTTATATGGTGATTTCAATTTAAATTTGTTTTAAAATATGGAGAAAAATATTTTTTCTGGGAAGTTGTTTTGAAGTTTTTTATTGCCAGCTAACTGCTTTTTCCGTCAATGAACTCTATCGGAAGAAATGTTAATTGAATTGCATTAGATAAGGTATATAAAACTTGTAATTATTTGAAATTTTGAAATTTTAAAATTTTGAAGTTGATTAAAAGTATGACAATTTGCACGAAAAATAATTTGTGTATGTATGTGAATATTTGTGCATGTGCGGAGGGTTAATTAAATGAATGTGTGTGGTTTTTTTGTGGTGATGCATGTTTATGAGCATGTGTGGATGTTGTTGCGGAGGTACAAATGAAATAATTCAGTATTATGGAAAGTTTCATTAATTATTCAAAAAATGGAAGCTAATGAAGCGTATGTGATGAGGGGACGAATGAGTTGAATGATGTTTTCTTCTCCTCTTCTGGTGATGACGATCTTGAATATTCGGTTGCTCTGCTACGTTTTTCTTGTTTTTACTTGCAACATAAAAAATTGTGCTTAATTGTAAACTGTAAGAGCATAAAAACATGATAGTGGAAAGTAATTAATAATACTTTTGGCTAAGTTTATCTTCATTATGTATGTTATGACATAGCTAAAAATTCAACTGAAAAATTGTGAAGTTGTGAAATCCATCTATAAAAATATTTTTTTACTTTTAAAGTTAACAATAAAAATAACAATAAAAGTAACAATGTGTTTGATTAAATGTATAAAAATGTAATTGAAATCTAAAATCTTTATTTAAAAAGAATGAAACATCAAGATAGTGAACATAATGAAATTAAATATTTTAAATTACGACAGTAGCGATCATGCTGAAGAAGAAAAAATACAATATTTCCAAAATTATTAAATTGGAAAGTGTTTTACAATTTGATAACATTACCGTTTCCGTTAAATCGTATTATCAGAAGAAAATCTATTAATCTGTTGCTCAAAATGTCTAAGTCCTCTACTTCATACTTACACACATCGTCAACGATACTGTAGTCAGAGATTGTATCTTCTCGAATCACAGTCTCATCACTTTCAGAACTTCACATGGGAGGCCACCTCCATCGTCTATCTTCGTCGCTCTTATTGTCAACTTGACTCATCAGCATTTGAACAAGACTTAATTCAAGTCCGAGGGGACTTCTTTCACTTTGTTTGAACTTTACATCGATGCCTTCACTTTAACAATATCTGCCTTAATCAACAGAGAGTTGCTGAAAAATTGTCAACATGTCAATCATGGGATGAAAAGTGGACTCAATGAGAAAAGGCTCGGCTCATCTGGCAATCGGCGCCAACTCTAGCGTTCACTTCATATTCTCCTGCTCACCCACTCTTAACCTCTTTATTCTGTTGATGAGTGTAAAATTTTGTTACTTTTTTTGCTAATCATTTAAAATCTAAAATTGATAACATTCACCAATCTAACGCCTCTTCTGTTGCCTCTTCAAACATCCTTTTGTCAACGCCTGATTTTGTACTGATGTTCTCTGCAAACGTTTTTCAGTTCAAGCACATTTTTATTCTTATTTAAAACTGCTCAAATTTCACCACTTTTTAAAAAGCCCAACCTTGACCCAACCATTTTTTCAAGTTACCGTCCTATATCAAATTTATGGGATTCGACACGTCTCTTTATCACCCAACTTTACTCCACTCCAGTCCGCCAACGGGTCAAACTTTTCACCTAAAACAGCTTTTATCCATATTCACGACAACCTGACTAGTTTTTTGTAAATCAGAATTATGTTGCTTTTTTCAGCCTGGGCTAGTCAGCTGCGTTTGACAATATTAACCATTAAATGTTACTCAGTAGAATAAAATCTGAGTTCGGCCTTCGGCCGTGAATGTCTTGTTCTTTCTTGGTTCGGTTCATACGTATCAAATTGATACCATTATATCCAAATTTGTTCACAATTATTATCGCTTTGCTTTGTTCTTGGTTTTATACTTTTTACTACACATATCACACCAATACCTAACAATATTACAAAATTTGAGGTTCTTTATCATCACTACGCAGACTTCACAGCCCTTTCTAAATTTTACATCAACTCATAACTCAAAAGTGCGAGAGCCTGCAGAAGAGTTGTTGAGGACTGTCATCTTATCAATTTCCTCCAACTCAATCCACACAAATCTTCAATTATATTTTTAAGCGAGCGAGAACAACACTCGAAACACTCATCCTATTAACTATTAAGTATTAACTATCAATATTGCTGGCTCCTCTCTACCTGCTGCAAACATCGTCAAACTTGCCCTCTTCGTGTCACAAAACAACTAACAGTAAATCTAATAAAAAAATTCACTAAAATTAAATGCACTAATTGT
Source organism: Helobdella robusta (assembly GCF_000326865.2). Taxonomy (NCBI): domain Eukaryota; kingdom Metazoa; phylum Annelida; class Clitellata; order Rhynchobdellida; family Glossiphoniidae; genus Helobdella; species Helobdella robusta. The sequence goes on from NW_008704083.1 coordinate 2,924,281, forward strand.
TCTGTTTGGCGTTTTAATACGATATCGAAGGCAACTTATCTGTTGGCGTGGGACGTTTTAAAATTACATATTTATATTGTTGTTGCTGATGTTGTTGATGTTGCTGTTGTTGTTTTTAAAATTAAATAATAATTATTTTTTAATTAACTGATTCAGTAGATGCAATATAAAATTGTTACAGTAGATACAGTTGTTACAGTACAAATTGTTACAGTAGATACTGTTGTTACAGTACAAATTGTTACAAATGTTTGAAATTTCATAACATCGATTTACGCTTTGTCAAATTTAAACTTATAAATAAATGCAGAAAAACACGAAGCATTCCATTTTTATGTACAACCATAACATGGATACATTTTTATATACAACAAAACATGAATGATAAGATGCAAGTAAAATATATTATATTATAGAGAGTTATGAAATTATTTTTAATCTGTATAATTTTTGTGTTACTGGTTTATGTACAAAATGTAAATATGTGTTACTTGTTTATGTGTTAAATATGGATTTGTGCTACTTTTTTATGTGTACTTTCGCTTAGAAAAAATATTTAAGCCACTTCGCTCGAAAATAATTTTTCGATAATATAATTGTAAAGCACGCAGAGATCAAATAAAAAAGATATCAGATGGTTCTTGAGGTTAATGTTTTGTTTCGGCTTAAAATAAATAAGTGTGTAAAAGTTAGAAAAAAAACATTGACAATACTGATAAATAAGTCACGTTTAAAAACAATCATGAACTGAATTTATAACAACTATTATTAACAATCACAAAGACAAACATACACACAGATAGAGGCACTGACAAACACACACACACACCACAAATACTCACACACACACACGGATACACATGTGCATGAAACTCCGATCTGTATAGACAGAGTGGAATCATTTAATATCATCATGGCGTGTTGAGAAATCGTAGTAAGTGCCTCTTAACATTAAATTAGGCATTAATATTTTCAATCACGTTTTGGCTGCTTGGCTTATAAATTCACTTATGCATGGATTTTCCGCAAATGGGCGTAGTTTAATGAATAATGGTACACGTGTGTTGTGATTTCATGCTTAACAATTTTTTACTTGATAATTTTTGTAAAAGAAAATTTGTTTTGCTATATAGTAAAATTTATATAAAAACTAAAACTATAAAAAAAATATTTATATAAAAACTAAAATATAAATATGCTTATTTCAAAAAAATGGCTGCTGACTATAAATAAACAATTTTATAGATTGGAGATCAATAACAACGCCACAACATGCAGAATATGATGAATAAGAATGGATGAGAATTCCTTTAATTGATTTTATTTTAAAACTTCGGTGATGAACTGCCACTAAGTTTCAAATGTTGGTTAACTTGAAGAATCAAACTTCAAAGAAGGCAGAAAAGGGAATGGGTCACGTTTTCTTCTTAACATCTTTCAAATCATCGCCAGATTCAGCATGCCGATCTATGAAAGTCATTTTTATTTTTATGTTAATATTTGGTAGGGCTTTCACTGCTTTCTATTTGCTCATAAAATATTTTATTTCTTTCATGGGCTACACTCAGAATTATATAAGTTTCTGTATGCATATATATATATATATATATATATATATATATATATATATATATATATACATATACATATATATGTGTTGGTAATAGACCATAATTTTTACAATATTCTATAAATTCTACCGAATGTATGGCGTTAATATGTTTGTAGTTTGCTAACAAATCTAGAACTACCTTCCTTTTAACTTCTAATTCTCGAGAGAGATGGAGCAGTCGCTGCTCGCGATCTTGTTCGATTGTTACTACAAACATATTAACGCCAAAGATTTGGTAGAATTTATAGAATATTGTAATATATATATATATATATATATAGCACAAAATTTAATCTAGGAAGATATTATGAAAATCATTTACGCTAGAAAAATATAAAAATTTTATCCAAAAAATATTTATTAATACCTTAAATTTAAAATTGCAACCAAAAAACATATTTAAACACCTTTACGTTGAAGCGCAGCGGCACAGCACACATATCGCATTTTATTGGCCACTTTTGGAAGCAGTTTTTTAGAAACTCAGCATCATCAAACTTCATCTGCTCAGAGCAAACAGCTCATGTAACTCTGGAGCATTCTCTTCCTTCAACGTCTATGCATCAAGCATGGTTTGCAGTTTCCGTCATCTTCTTGGCTGTCACTCCTCAAATAAAATTTAACCCTGTGGTTGGCGGAGAGGTAGCTGGCCGCTTCCAAGATGCCGAACGACTCTGCGTGCCCACCACTGGAGCAGCCTCTGTACTGGTGCACTTGGGTGCGGTTGCGGCTTGAAGCCTCTGTCTCAATAACCAGCACAAAGATGGCAATAATGACAATAATTAACATGGCAATAATTAACATGCATCAGCGTAATTAAAGTTTGATTATGGTAATTTAATGAGATCGACTTCACTTTATAACTTCGAATTCAGGTAGCTTACATACTTGTGCGTGTGTGTTATTTAAATGTATGTACCCAGCGTTTTAGCCAGATATTTGTTGTGGAGGGAGCTCTCTTTTTTTATTGCTTTTCTACTTTATCTATTCAACTTTTCTATAAAAAACAGCGCTAGTTTTCATGAAAATTACCAAATGTTACTCTTGCTAACCCAAACTAAAGTTTTCCTTATTAGTGGCTCAGCTTTAACCTCCCTCTTGGCTACACATCTGTATGTACCATAAAGGAATTTAACTCTAATAATACCCTGTGTCTTTCTGCTTTTTGTTGAATGAATAAAGTATTTGAATTTTGAATTTGAACTTGAACTTGAATACCCGGCTTAAAAAACTTGAGAATGGCCAAGCCTTGGAACGATGGTGACATATGAGTTTTTTGGTGAACGTGACACAAACTCTCGGAATCGGATTGCCTAATTCGATGGTTCTCTCACAAACAGCGCACTGAAACGCGGCTTCAACTGACACAACTGCAAATTTTATAAATATTTTTTGGTGGAAACTACTTTTTAAAATGAATTTTCTAAGAAACAACAAAATTCGCTAATTACGACTTTCTCATTTTCATACCGTTTTTAACGGGCGAAATGTTCTTATTGGGTCGTATGCATTTTGTATGCACTGGACTGTGTAAAATGTTGTATGCTTTATGTGGATATGTCGGCAATGTTTTCGCAAACTTCTGTGTTTATTGTGTTGGCTTAGTTTCGTCATTGTTATTATTATTTTTTTGTTGCTTAAGGTGTTGTTTATGTTGTTGTTTATGCTGTTGATGTTTGTGTTGTTGTTGTTGTTGAAATTTTTGTATTTGCTATTCAGGTTGTGTTGCCACTAAGTGCACAAACTCGTCCACGTCGCGACATCTTTAAATCTCAATAACCAGTCATACGAAAGTTTTTTTTTTTTCATTTAGCAGTATATCCATATTTAACACATTGTCGTTACTCGCTCAACTTTCTGCGCTGTGCTTGCCTGTGTTAGTTTGTATGAATGCTTGTTAAAATGATTTCTCATCTCATAAATATGCTTTGACCCGAAAAGTATATTGTGTGTTCGTATGTGCACCCTAATCTACTTGAAAGTTTTACTAGCGTGCAAAAGTTATTTTTCTTCACTTCGAATGAGAGGTGCAAATGTGTTACAAAGATTTCTTGGTCATATTAATCGGCGAGAAGTTGTTTGTCAACAGTGTCAAATTTAAAATAACATATAGGCGCAGGTAAAAAACAAAATGCTTATTTTACATATTTGGAAAAATTATTGCCCAATTGAATAGTGTTTCTTGATTAACATAATAGTTAATATTGAAAGTCTATTTCATCATTCACTTTTTGAAACTTCATATTTAACTGGAAAAAACTTCCTGCTACTAAAGTATTTGAGACATGTTGCCACGCTGTCCGCATCATTCTGAATTTCTTATTTCTTCTTATCCCTCTTAATGTAGTGCTCCTTTCGTAGCCATTAATCATGTCTTTATGTTTTTCCTCTGCTGTTCATGTTTCGCGTTGATAACACACTTTTAGATTAATATTGCTCTCTTTACTATATAGTTTAATTATTTTACCAGATTAGCATACAACCTCATTGCGAAAATTCACAATGAATAACTCTAATCAAAATTTTGACCATTTTAATTTTTATAAAATAAAAAAATTGGTCGATGACGGTTTTTTGTGTTGTAATTGTTGCACATGTATTATAGTGGGTAGCGTATTTATTAGTTGCTAGGGTATGAAATGACGTGAGTTCATTTTGTAACTTTGGGACATTCGGTTGAACGTTTTTATATCTTCTATATTTTAAATGAGACGCCTAATTGCAATTCTTTTATTAAAAGCAACATTGAAGGAGTTTAAATACATTTTATTCTGCTCCCACAAAATTAACACTAATATTTTAATGTTAAAGTTTCAATATTGTTATGTGAACTAAACAATTTTTACAAATTTTTGAAACTGTTTGAAGACGATTCTAGGGTTCAATCAAATTCCAGAGTGTTTCATCCAAGTACTTTTTTGATAATATCACCCGCTGTTCCCAGCAGTGCCATCTTCTCAACTTCAGCAACACTGGTTTTCCTAGCAGATTTTTCAGAAGATTTTCATTATTTTTACTGATTGTCCCTATTTCTATCAATATTATTATAACTATTATTATATCATTATTATTGTTATTATTATTATCGTCGTTGTTAATCTTATTCTTCTTAATATTCTTTGCCTTTATTTTTAATTTTATTTTCTTATTAATCTTATTCTTATTAATATTCTTATTGCTTTTCTTCTTCTTCTTATTATTATTATTGTTATTATTATTATTATTATTATTATTATTAGTAGTAGTAGTAGTAGTAGTAGTAGTAGTAGTAGCAGTAGTAGTAGTAGTAGTATTAGTAGTAGTAGTAGTAGTATTGTAGTTATTAAATCACCGGCCACTCCAGACGTTTTAATCCTTGCCGGCACAAACGACGAAGACTACCTCTCAGTATTTAAAATAGGTATATCACTATATTTATTTACCTTCATCCAAATTGCTCCGTCCCGAGATTGCATTCCAGCGGGAAACGCGATCGAAATACACGAGTTGGCGGTACGCCTCGAAAGCAACTTCGTCAAGTCGAAAGAATTCAAACTTTCCAAATAATCTGAGAACCTCCAAAATAATTTTATTGATGGTAAGAAACATTTGAAAATATTTGTCAACTAGTTCGAAATTTTGCCGCCAGAGTGTTTAAATATTCTAATCTTTTACTAATCGATTTTAAATGGACTAATCCATTTTGCAAATGCGATATCGTCTTCATATGTGCTACCTATTGCATTTCAGCGCAATTTTTCATTTTTACAGTTAATGAACTGACTTCATACCTCGATGTACTCATTTTAATTGTATGACAAGCATCATAGACTATTTTCATTTATTTTTTATACTTTGATAATTATTTTAGACAAAATAAAAGAGTTTCCATTATAATTATAATTGTTGTTGATCTGATTCTTTTTCTTTTGGTTAATATTATCATTTTTCTTCTTTTATTATTATTATTTATTCTTCTTATTATCTTATTATTATTTTTATTTTTTTTTATTTCTCTTTTTTATTCTTTTTCTTATTATTATTTCTTCTTCTTATTATTATTTTTATTGTTTTCTTAATATTTTTCAGAGGCCCCAACAAAAGAGATCCAGCGCACGTGAACGCACGTGAAGCAACGCGTCACATCCGTCTCTCTGCCCTCAAAACCAGCCACTGAGGCATCAGGAATCGACTTCTCAACTAACACACCATCTAGCCGCCCACAGCATGTAAAATATACACACCACTACAGAGTTATTAAAGTTGTATTGGTAATAAATTATTATTTAAATTAATTAATTAGTTGTCTGTACAGCGCGGGTTAATTAATTAATTGTCTGTATACCGTTTTTGGATAAATAAAAACTAAATTTGGTGAAGTAATCTTAGAGAAAGAAAAAGTACTTGAAATATGGACTGAATACATTTTTGTGCCGCTCTTTCCAAAATAAAATCAAATAAAGCATAGGTCCAGATGAAATAGTTGTTGAAGAAATTAAATGCCTTGATGAATTTGGCATTGAAAAAGTGACAGAAATTTTGAATGAGATTTATAACAGCGGCAAACGTCTTGAAGATCCAAGTCAATATTGCCTACAAAACCTAATGCAACATCGAACAACCAGCTTAATGAGTCTTCTAACAAAACTTCTTTTGAAAATTCTGATAATAAAAGTAGAAATTTCCAATGGGGTTTTGTCGAGGATTGTTGCACAAAGCCTTACATTATCTTCATGCTACGAATGATCAGTGAACGAGCGATTGAAACGAAGAAAGACTTGTTTATATGTTTTGTCGATTACTCCAAAGCTTTTGATAGCGTGGAGATTATGGAAATATTGGGAAATTCGGACACTGACGGAAAAGACACGAGAGTTATCAAAAAACTCTATTGGGGACAAAGAGCAGCGATGAAAGTTGGTAACAAGATAACTAGTTTTATCAAAATAAAGAAAGGTGTTAGGCAAAGCTGTGCATTCTTTCTAGACCTGTACAATCTCTATAGTGAAATCATCATGAGAAAGCTAGAAGATCTACCTGGAATATCCATTAGAGGTGTGAATATAAACAATGTAAGATATGCTGATGATAGAGCATTTATAGCAGATTCAATTGAAAAATTAAAAACAATTGTTTCCAAAATGGTTTTTGAAAGAGAAAAAAAGACTTGCAAATTAACATCAACATAACAGAGTGCATGATTCTGTAAAAACAAAACCGCCCCTATCTGCTCTATAAATCATTAATGGTAAACAAGTGAAACAAGTAAACAACTTCAATTATTTTGGAAGTTTGATTACCTCAGGTTGTAAATACGATATGGATATCAAAAAAAGAATAGCTATGGCGAAAGATGCTTATCCTGAATAAAAACATCCTCACCAACAGTAAAATCGTTACATTTTTCCTGTGATAACTTACGGCTCTGAATCTTGCTGAACAATTTCTAAAAAAAGGGAAAAAATCGATTAACGCTGCTGAAATTTGGTTTTTGAAAAAAACTATGAAAATTAGTTGGACCTCTCATGTTTCGAATGAGGATGTAAAGATCGAATGTCGTCAATGTCTTGAAAGAATAAGGCATGAGAAAAAAAGAAGAATAGCGCGGAGAAAAAAGAATTACGGAATGCCATAATCAGCTTTGTAGAACCAGGTACGTTAATTGCACGCAGGATTCAAGAGATCCAAAGCAAGTTTAAAACTAGACTGAAAACGTGAGGAACAATGTATACTCGATTTGAAAGGGCAATGCATCGAAGCCCTGCAGCATTTGAAATGGGGACAGGTCTCTGGCAATGGTGGTTGTCTTTGTAAAAGGGCGTGTTTCAACAAAAAATAAACTAAAGGTTGTAGAACGACAATAAAGGGGTAATGTGAAATTAATGTTTGCTCAAAAAAAAAAACGCACGATGACCTACGCAGTAGTGTTCCAACGGTGCGATCCAGATCGTGCCCGTGGATGATGCATGTATGCTTGTACATGTACGGTACAAGTGTTTATATAGGTATGTGTGTGTAGGCATAGTTGTAGGTATGTATGTAAGATAACATCCATGAATGCATACAAATTTAATAATGCCTACACAAACACAATTTATTCGGCAAATAAGTTTGTTTATATGTTTTATATTTATAGTTAGCCATATAACGTAATTTACCAAAAATATGTGACAAATATTTCAAGAATTAAATGTAACAAATTAACAAAATTTATTCAAACATTCTAATGTACTAAATTAATAAAATAACCAAATTCTAACAATTATAAAGGAAAAAACGCCGTGTTTTTAAGATGTGGCGCGAAAAAATGTGAGAAAAAAAAACAAAAAATAATGATAAAAAATCGTGGAACTACTTGCCATGAATTTATATGTGGATTTATGGGCCATAGCATGTGAAATGTTCTGATGCGAACACGGCACACGTACCCAACACTTAAGTACACTTGCACTAGTGCGTACGCCAGCAAACGGCGGTGGCGGGGGGCGGCGTGATGGCTCAGTGGCGCCTGGTCTTGCTATTGCAATGACTGGGTTAGAATTCAAAGAGATCCCCGCCTATCATATGCAATGTGTATGATGCGTGGTTTGCACGCGTATTCATATACGCTGTGTGTGTTTGTCGTTGAAACCTCTGAAGCTAACGCAAAAGAGAGAGAGAAACCTTTAACCTTTAAACGTGTTGGCGGTAACATTTTTAAAATTTTTATCAAAATAAACACTATCAACACATACACAGATTACATATAAATGTATATATAATAAATATATATGTATATATAATTATTAAAAAGTATCACTGCTTTTTCAGCTTTTATCAATATTAGGAATGAGACGTAGATACAACTGTTGAGAAATTTTTGTTATCATCCAAGTTGAAAATGAAAATGCAGTAATATTTCTTGACAATTGTATCCATGACAGTCTCTACCCTAATTATATATATATATATATATATATATATATATATATTTATTTATTTATTTATTCATTTATTTAGGACAATATATTGATATATAGCGCCCATTCAATGTTCTCACAGGCGCTCTCAAAAAATCAATTTTAATTATATACGTGCAAACAAAATTAGTACAAAATCAAATTCAATGCAACTTCAACAAAAATAAAAATGTCTTCAAATCCTTTTTAAATGATTGAAGATGAAGTCCAGGTTTTCTCAGTGATGTAGGGAGACTGTTCCACACAGTGGGACCGGCAATATCACGAGATCCAATCTGTAACCTTGCCACTGGCACTCTTAAGAGATTCATATCAGCTGACCGAAGGCAGAAACTAGATGCCGTTCCTTTTCTGGTAAATTATTGGTTATGCAATCTGGTGACATTCCGTTTAAAACCTTAAACATGATCACACCAACTTTAAAAATTATCCTTTTCTCAACCGTCAACCAGTGCAAATCATTTAAAATTGGCGTAACGTGGTCAAACTTCAATTTACCAGCAACCAACTTTGCAGCTCTATTCTGAACCGACTGCAGAATAGCAATAGATTTATCAGGTATTTTATACAACCAGCTGTTGCAGTAATCTGTATGTAACAAACGCATGCACCAAATTTTCCAAGGTTGATCTGTCCAACCAGTGCTTAATTCTATATAAATTCCGGAGACAGAGATGCATGAAACTGATATCATCTTTATATGATCCTTCATCAATAATCTACTATGAAGCAAACTCACAAATTGGTGGAGCATAAATGAGCGGTATGTTAACATCATTTACTGTGATGGAATTTACATTTAATTTTACCAACTGCTGCAATGTGCCAACCGGAAGCAGCTGAGTCTTGCACTGATTGAGTTTCAATGAGTTACGTGACATCCATTTTCCAACCTCCGCTAAGCATTTGGCAAGTTTATCAACCTCAGCCTTGAAAAAATCACATACTCGCAAGGACTACAAAAATTTCACATTCTACACTCACGAGCAAAAAATGTGAATTAAAATAACGCAGCCATTAAATAATGAAAAATTCATTGAAATATAAAATTTTGCATAGTTAACTGAAAACCCACACTGCATCAATGTTGGGTTTTGAGTAACCATTTAAACGAAATTTTCGTAAAAAATTATTTATTCAGACTTGGTTTGGGCAGTTGCAAATAAGAGTGCAATTTATGTGGTTTGATTGAAAGTAAGCCATTGATTTGGATCAACAGATGTTAGCTTGTGAGATCAGGCAGCAAAAAATTAAATCATTTAAAAACGAACCGTTTAACTTTTTTCTTAATTTCAAATTAAAATGAAATAATTTTTATAAACTTCAACACTCATCCACCTCATCTTGCCAGTCCGCCATCCCCTCATCACTGATTCAAAAAACTTCATCATCATTACGTCATAACCTCATCATCATCATCATCACAACTACTGCATCATCGTCGTCTCATTCGACAACATCATCATCATCACTCTACCACAACAACATCATCATCAACACCATATGGCATCACAATCACCACCAGCACATCTTAACTGCTGCACGACATCATCACACAAACACAACACGTTGTCGACCGGAGCATCAACCTTCCAATAAATCTCAAAGTCATGATTACAATCATCATCATCTTCTTCATCATCATCATCATCTTTGTTCCCGTCATCCTCATCATCTTCATCCTCATCATCTTCATCATCATCATTTTCTTCATCATCATCGTCGTCGTCATCATCATTCTCATTCTCGTTGTCATCGTCATCACTTTCTTCATTGTGTGTGTAGCAGTTATTTTCTTATCATCGAATATTATCACATAACTTGGAAGTGTTTTCGGATTTTTGCAGATAAAATTTCAACGATGCTTGCTGACAAATTGTTTTTTCGAACAATAATTTCGTAATGGGGTGAGTGTAGAAATGAGCTTTGTCATCATCAACATTAAAAAGCACTGGCACAACCTTTTGTCCAACTAAAACCTGACATCTTGAATTTGATTAAAGTTGACATTTTGTGGCCAGCAAGAAATAATTTGTTTTATCATTCAACACGAATACATAAATATTAACTAATCTATGTTTACCGTTACAAAAGATTTATCCAACTAAGATTTTTTTCATAATTTATGATTAATATAAACATAATTTCTTAAAATACAGTAAAAGTCCTCTAGAGCGGGACCCTAAAGAACGGACAGATAAGAGTAACGGACAGTATTGTTTGGCACGGAACCGTTTTGCATGTTAAATAGACCCTAAAGAACGAACATTTTAAAGGAACGGACTACGGACAGGGTTTTAAGTACAAATTGACTTTTATGTCTTAAAGAGCGGACAATTTATAACAAAAACACATGGAATATTTGATAAAATGTGCCATATAATTTGAATATTTGTATTTATTCTATTCTATGGAATGCGCTAAAGAAACTTTGATAATCTTTGGTTATTTAAAAAAAATTATTTTCGCTCTTTTATTTTTTATCGCGGTCGTGTTGATAAACTGTTGTGTAATAATGGAGTCGACTCTGCGAAAAAAATTTTTAAACTTGAAAGAAAAAATGCTGGTGGTGAAAAAATTAAATGATGAAGTTAGCATACGAAAAATTGCTGAAGAATTTGGTTGCGGAAAAACTCAAATGTGCAGCTGATTGAAGCTGATCCTACCATAACCAGAATTTTTTCAAACTTAAATGAAGATTTAAAACATCAATAATACCAATTAACGAGAATTTAGATTAATTTATCACGCTATTTATATCGCCGGCATGCGAACGACATGATCTTAGCAGATGAAGGTTGTCTCAGGTTTGTGTGTATGTGTGTATATATGTGTATGAATGCATGTGCATGTGTATGTCTGTATATCTGTATATATGTATATATATATATACATACTAAAATGTTAAATGTTAAGTCCCAGTTTCTTCCTATAGGCACCTGGCAGCAGTTATCAAGGGTTGGTATTAATTCAGTTATAATACAAAATGAAAATGTTCAGTTTTGCCATAGGGCTACAAATTTGGGGTGTATTTTTGACACCAAACTTACTATGAATGATCATATAAAAACAATTGTGAAGACATGTTCATTCCAACTGCAAAGATTGAATCGAGTTAAAAAATCATTGAACAAATCAACATTACAGTCATTAATGTACGCGTTCGTCCATTCACGTTTGGACTATTGCAATAGCTTGTTTTATGGTTTACCGAACAGATCGATTGTGATGCTTCAGTCCATCCAGAATAGAGCTGCTAAAATTGTTGCAGGTGGTGCTAAATTTGATCGCGTTACGCCAATTTTGAGGAACCTACATTGGCTAACTGTCAATAAAAGGATAATATATAAAATCTGTATGGTAATGTACAAGGTTTTAAATGGATTTACGCCAGAATATTTGACATGCAAGTTCAATAAGAAGAGATCAAATTTGCGTATTGGCACAAGTCTAAGTTCTGATGATGATAATTTGATGGTTGTGCCTGTTTTTTGTTTGCAGATAGGAGCAAGAAATATTGCAGTGTCGGGGGCGGTTGTATGGAATGGTTTGCCACGGTCGTTGAGGGTGTGCGATTCAAGAATTGAAAACTTTAGGAAGAATTTGAAGACTCATTTATTTAATCAATAACAGTGAACTGATTTATTTGTGATTTATTTTATCTACTTTTTCAGCTATTTCTGTTAATTATAGGATAGCGCTTTTGAAAAATTAACACTATTATTTTTAATAAGCGCTTCATAAACTTTTAATGATAATAATAATAATAATAACAATATATATATATATATATATATATGTGTGTGTGTGTGTGTGTGTGTATGTGTGTGTGTGTGTGTGTGTGTGTGTGTGTGTGTGTGTGTGTGTGTGTGTGTGTGTGTGTGTGTGTGTGTGTGTGTGTGAATGCATGTATGTATATGCATATGTATGCGCATGTATGCATTGTGTATGTTTGTGTGTATGTATGTGTGTGTGGTATGCGTGTGTGTGTATTTGATGTTTGTTGATGTGTGTGTGTGTATGTTTGTGTATATGTGTGGTATATATATATAAATTTACATTCATGCATATAGTTGTCATCAATCTCCGAACAAAACAAAATGTAAATGATTGCGACACTTCATTCATTCGCTTGAAAGATGAAAATACATCACTCCTTTTTGCTGAATGTATAATACAAACATACATATACATACGTACATACCTACATATGTACATACATACATACATACATTTAAAAGTAATTGAAAAGTCACTTAAATTGCATGTTAGTAGAGATAACGTGTACAATTTGGTTATACAAATACATATGTACAATACATAAAATAGCAGGACTTTGGAAATTTATACAATTGAGATATGGAAAATGTGGAGGGGGATATGTTTGACAACACTTTGAACAAAGGGTCAGAGTTGGAGATTTTTGCTGGAGTTGGAATTTTTTGAGGGGTCGGAATCGGAGTTACATTTTTAACATCCTACCCCGACACTCTGAATTTAAAGTGAATCCACTAATTTGGAAACTTGTGCTTGAAAACAACAACGACGACGACGACGATGATGACGATGATGATGACGATGATGATGATGGTGATTTTTTATTCTTTACAATGCAGCTCTGTCAAATGCAGTGCAGCTTACATGTCATTCCAAACTTACATGTAATTAAACTTCCGAGCCACGAAGTCTGTACTACCCAAACCACACGACGCACATACACATTAACGCGTATGATGGTCTTTGAGATTGGGTCAGAGAGTATTCGAACCATGCCATCGCGTAATAGCAGCGCGAGACATGCCACTCCTACTGACTGAGTTAACTCGGTGACCATTGATGAAGATTATTATTATTATCATCATCATCATCAGTAACAGCAGTAACTACAACAATAATAGCAGTAGCAACAACATAGACGTCATCAGCAACAACTCTGGCAGCAATATCAACAACGTTATCGGCAACAACTACTTAAACAACTATATTATTAGCAACAACACTGAAAATTACAACTACAGCGTTGTTAACAACAGCCTCCCTATCCACAACTGCAACAGCAATGATTCCAACAATAACATCAACATCAATAGCGACAACAACAACAGAATCTTCAACGGCATCGACGACAACAACACTATTAACAACAAAAATCATATCAACAATAGCATCAACAGCAGTAACAGTGACAAAAATAATCCAATAAAAGCATCGGCAACAACAACGTCAACTACAATTCCATTAATGACGTCAACATCAATTACAACAGCTGCAGCTAAATCGACGTCACTCACAGCTCCTTGAACAGTAAAATCAAACCACCAACATTGTCGCAATCTTGCAACTGAATAACAGTCAACCATCTTCATCGCCAACTCACAGCAACTCTGACAATAATCAAATCGCAAAGGCAGAAAAGGCCTCAAAATGCACCATCGATCATGCATGGTCCACAAAACTTTACAACTATCGAAAGTTGCGAACGCATTCGCAAAAACTACTCCATTGCCTGCAACACTTACGTAAGAGCAACAACCAATGTCGGCATCCTCACTAAATATCAAACACATCGAGAAGCCTCATCCAGGAGTCAAACTGCCAAGAAACTCTGCTCAGTGGTCAGAGGTCATTACTTACTTTCAGCTTACGACAATCTTGACAAGTTCACGCTAGCATCTCAATCAATAATTAAAATCACTTCGCTTCCAACTATGGAAAATATTAATTCAAAAACATGTTCAAACGACAACAGTAATAAAGGTAATAAAGTCTTTGAAGAAAGAATTAAAACAACTTAAAGTTCTTTGTCACAACAACAATCAATTTGATGTTCGGTTTATAAAAAATTAAGTTCAAAACTTTCAACAGCGAAATGGACCGTTGAACAAAAACCGAACAATACTAATCAAACTAAACGTCGTTTCTGGTGGACCTGTAAAAAGTTATTCACCCAAGCAAACCCAGCTTGAGACCACTGTTTGATGTCGACAACTGCAAAAACTATTTTTGCTTCATCCGAAACGACGATAATCTCGTTAACCATCAACTTCCAAATTGGATTTTCAAAATTTCAAAACCGTCGAACACCTTGCAACTTGAATCCTCCTTCATATCACAAAATATCAGCAACTATTATTCTTTTCAAAAATGCCCTATCTTAGGCACGATTCTTCACTAATTACTTTCGCAAAGCTGGTCATCTATGACAAAAGATTTACCATTTTAACACATAAAAAAGAAGATGCCAACAATCATTTTGCAACCCACACTCTAAAAAATATTTACATTAACAATAGAATTTTCAATTTTCTTTAAATCATCTCATTTATAAACAAAAATATACAGAGGAGTTTCTACCCAAAAGTTGACGGCTTTACCAAGCACTCCTAACCCCAGAGCTACCGGATAAAATATGACGAAAAACAAGTGCTGCTCATTCGAAATGAGAAAAAAAATGACGACTAGAAACAGTTTCTCCCTGACCATTGGAGACAAACTCATTTCTTGTGTTGAAATGAACGACCATTTTGTATACCTTGATAGGATTTATGATTTTGACGGTGGCATCTCAAAAGCAAAAAAAAATGATGATTAAAAAGTTTATAAACTTGCTATCAGTCATAAACATGTTGGACACAGCGCCCCAATAGAAGCTACATATATTACGAAGGTTCGTTCCATCACAATTGACTTTTGAGTTTTGCACATATGATATTCGGCTGACATGAATTGCAAAAATACTGGATACCTAGGTCGCGGAGGCAGTAAGAAACTGGCTTTCACTGCCATTTAGCAGCTGTGCATGAATGTTTATCAGGGAACTGCAAATCAGATCACTACAAAATTTTGCAGAATCAATCGGAATTAAACTTTGCAATTATCATAAAACCCACCATAACATAGACATCAACTGCTTATGGAGTGAATTCTACAACAACTACATTAAGATTGACAACATGCTTCCTCATTCAAAAGATGTAAAATCGACACTCCAAGCGTTAAAGACTCGCCAACAGAAATCCGATTTCAACCATCTGTCACGGCTACCAAGCCAGGAGAGAATCATTAGAGTAGTTGGAATACATTTCTGCAAGTCAAGTTGCCCGTTAGTCAAAATTCTAGAGGTTTTACTCAAATTTCTATGAAAGGCTTTAATTCAACGACTTCCTACAAATGCAAACATATCCAGATGGGGTTAATCGTTTAACGCGTTGTGTCCTCTTTGTAACGCGCTCCAAGCACACAAGCATGTTTTGTCATGTTGTAGTTCAGTAGCGGCTCTGAAAAGAATCACGAATCGTCACGATAGAATATTATCCTTGATTTTGAGTGAGATCAGATCGTCTGAAATGCCGGAGGTGACAACTTTTACTGATACGAACAGAATAGAATCTCTCCCAGTATCACCTCTGTTCGGATCACTTCGTCCTCCACTGAGACATGATTGAAGGACTCGAACTTGAAGCCTCGAGCCTGCCAAGAGTCAAACTTCTCGAAATCAAGGGACTACAAAATGTCTAAACAATCTCAAAGCCTCAGTAACAACTTGATTGACAATTTAAATCACTTAAAAACAATAATCAAAATTTTTGAAATTTCCCCGTTAGGTTACTGTAAACATTTTCGCTTATCACTTGTCAACATAAATTGGTCGGATCAATTTTACAATAATTTAATAAACTCGTCAATACCATCATCATATGCCATTTATGGCGACCGTAACTGCAGTTTAAACCAATTTTATTTCTCCTTGTACTCATTCATTTTAAAATTTTATGAATGACGAGCATTTGAGATTATCTCTCTTTAATTTCATTCTATTCTATTTATGTACCTTTTAATAATAATCGGATATAGTGTTAATTATAGCATTTGATTTTATCATTAGACCGCCAGTTTTATTAATTTTAACTCTATTTGTTTTTATTTTATCTGATTTTATTTTTTCATTTTATTTCATTATATTGATAGTTCTGTTCATTGAATAAAGACAGTGTTCGCATTATTATTTTTATTATTATTATTATTATTATTACAACTCCCCACCACCGCTCGATACACCGGTTTCATTTCAATATATCCGATGCGTAAACATTTGCAAGAGCGTGCAAGAGGAGCAGGCTGGCCACAAATGTACAAGCAGATCTTACAGAGCCTTGAAAGAAATAAATTTTCATCTTCACTCTTCTCATTCATTTACTTTCATTACCTGCTTGCCGTAGCAGCAAACAACATGCAAACAACGAGGTTGCTCATACATAAGTTATTCATTCATTCATTCATTCATTCATTCATTCATTCATTCATTCATTCATTCATTCATTCATTCATTCATTCATTCATTCATTCATTCATTCATTCATTCATTCATTCATTCATTCATTCATTCATTCATTCATTCATTCATTCATTCATTCACTCACTCACTCACTCGTTCGTTCGTTCGTTCGTTCGTTCAATCATTCATTCATTCATTCACTCACTCACTCACTCACTCACTCGTCTCACTCGTTCGTTCGTTCGTTCGTTCATTCATTCATTCATTCACTCACTCACTCACTCGTTTGTTCGTTTGTTCGTTCGTTCGTTCGTTCGTTCACTCACTCACTCACTCACTCACTCACTCACTCACTCACTCACTCACTCACTCACTCACTCACTCACTCATTCATTCATTCATTCATTCATTCATTCATTCGTTTATTTATTTATTCAATTTTATACCTTCGCCTAATAATTCAACAGTAAATGTAATTTAACATTGCTCCTATAAATACAATATCACCTAATTTGTTTTTAATGAATCTTTCTGCTGTTGTTGTAGCTGCTGGTTCTGCTTCTGTTGTTGTTGAAGTTGGAAGGAGTTGAATGTACTTGCTCAGGAACTAACCTGATGCTTCCACTCTCCACTGACATAAATTATAAATCTCATTCATTGCTTTTTTTTATAAGTAACAACTGTTGACACGTTAAAAACTCGTGAACTTGCATTTGCTTAATAGTGGCATGGCGCGTGTTTAGTGGCACTCCCCAGGCAGACTGGCCCCATCTCACCTCACACCGTTAAAACACTACCCACTCTTAATTGCTATTCATGCGGCAGTGGTCGGTCAACATTGTAAACAATTTTATACGTCACCACATATTGCTACAAAATTCATGAAGCTTATAAATGTTAACGCTGATGATGAACAATAAAGGCAACTATGATGAAGACAGGTACGTAGGCGAAGGTGAAATGATGATGATGATGATGATGGCGATGAATTTGATCTACAGAGGCCGATGAAAATGATCGTCTGCAGGTGATGGAGATCCTCGAAAGGGTGTGACGTGTGTAATTATTATTTATGTGCCAGTTCATTTCGAATTGTTTTTCTTGAATGATTCATTGATGATGATTTTTATATACACAAACATTTTTAATTTTAAAAAGTTACAAAATTTCCTTCAGAGAAAACTCCCAGGCAATCGTCATTCAAGTTTCATCTCCATGAAAGCTCTGCTGATGATTCTTCCATGAACATTGGCGCGTGAAAACTATCTCAGAAAGTGAAGGTGGATGATTAAGATTTCATTAGTTTTGTGATTGAGCAGATTACATGATTAATGTGGTTGCACGATTGAGCAGGTTGCATGATTGCTGTTAATGTTTTCTTTTCACATTCTATATCGTCTATAAAATTTTATATTACAGCCACGGCTGTAATATTTTTGTTACTCTGCTAAGTAAATAAATGAAAATGTTTACGATTACCTTGCAATCACCTGCCGGTGTTTCTCGCATGTTGTTGACAAGTTGTGTCGTCGTTTCTTTCATCTTGCTACGACTCTGCATGCGCGAGCTGTGTAGAGTTTTGTGCATGGATTGGATGTTGACTGTCGGTTTTTACTGTTGGCCCAGATTTTATTTCAAAAGCATTTTTCAACGTGGAGAAAATTATTGAACGATTTTCTTGTTAAAGCTCATACAAATATTTTCTATTTGTCGACAAAGAAATTTATAGGTCACCAAAATCTATTGAAAAAAGGATATCATTTTTTACGAGCGCCTGTATATTTATGATTTTATTTATAAAAGGCAATTTGAAAAATGTTTGCAACAGTAAATGATTTTTTAATGACGGTTTCAACACTAATATTTCCATTCACATACAACCTCCTCCCAACAAACTGTTGATGCGTGCAAGTATGAAGTTTTCCCAACATTGTACAACTGGCCGTTCAGAGTAATGAAATTGTTGTTAACCACAATGAAGCAACTGGTTTGTATCAATTGATTAATTTTTCTTGTAATAATGAGATCATCATATCTTTATAGAATAATAGATTTGCATTATTAATATTTATATAACAGTAACGCAAAAATTTTTAAAGACCGTTGTTTTATTTAAATTATTTAATCTAACATTGCCTTTATTGCTCTACAAATCTGGTGGAGTGGAATCAGAAGCAACTTCGGCGTTGTTGACACGCACCAGACCAGCAAATGGATTACATAAATTTCATGAAAAGAATTAAAATTGCGATAGACATGACATTTGGAGAGAAGCAAACAATTCAGGTTAAAATAAGATGCTCATCAATGACAATCAACGTTAATTATGGAAATAAGGAGTCATGCTGAAGTGAAGTAAATTAAAACCCATGATTGCCTCATTTCATTTATAATGCATCAATATCTTAAAATCTAAAATTTGGTGGTTGGTAGAATTTTTTGCCCTTGACAAGTAGATAATCAGCGTTACCAGTGCCATGAATCAGTAGGAAAGATTAATTGTGTGGCCTATTCCTAATTACATTTATCTACACTCTGTTTATGAAATTGTACGCCTTTGCTGTTTGTCTTGTGACATGCATTCATAGAAATTTAACTTTATATCCTCTGAAATATGTGAAAAAAATTCAGTTCTTTGATTTTAATGAGGCTTTATCTATCGTATATATTTGTAATATAATACGCGTTTAATAAAAAAAAACAAACATTAACGCAGCATTAGTTACTTGCTTCAATATTCAGTGCAGAACAAGCTGGCGTCGGTATGACATTAAATCACGTTGGGATTTTTTAAAAACAGCAAATACTAAATACCTATACCAAATCATAGATTCACCTTCAAGTTTAATTGCATTAAACCACTTTCACATAAAAACTAACCAGTAAATAAAATTCTGACACAATTTTATCATTGATTAGTAAGTAATTTATTAAAATACTTAACAAAAAGTAAAATATCAGATTGAAAAAGAATGAACCAAGACCAATCTGGTGGGGTTTGTTTAGCCGAAACTTAACTGAGATGCCATAAACTTGGTCTTCCCCCTAATCCCCTCCTCTTTCTATACATCTGCTATTTGTAGACAGCATGTATGGAAAAATATATTTGATTTGAAATATTGAAATTAATTGAAGTTAAAAATCTGTTGAGTTTGTTTAATATTACAAAAATGTACATCACGATTAAATTATTGTTTTAATTTCTCATTCAAATTCACATTCGTCACGATGTTGAGTGTTTTATAGTTGTTTTATAAAATAACTTCGTTAAATTTCTATGAAATTAAATGAAAGTCCATGGATTGATTTTTATTAAAAGACAACATTATTAATGTACAAATTAGTATTTTGAACGTGCTTAATATAATCGTAAAAATTACTTCAAATGGAACAGAATGACAAATAGGTTTTAATGAATTTTCAATCAGAAATACCAATCGATGTTGTAATTCTAGTAACTAGTTTAAAAAATCGACAAAAATTTGCAGTTTCATTTGCAGAGTCAAAAAACAAATATATATTACAATGAATGAACAAGCTGAACCTAACAATTCTTCCTTCTTGTAATTTATGAAAGGCCTTCGGGAAGATAAAAATTTGATTGGTTTGCTATATTTTTCAATCTAGGGTAAACATGTACGAAACTCTTAAACATTCTATGCGTTGATAGGTTCGTACGTCTCACGTGCCAAGAGTTATTTACTAACAAAAACATCTCCAAGCACTTCAGCTCAACAATTATGTTTTGGCGTATTAAGGGCTAGCATAAATATGCAATTAAAATTTAAAGTAGTCTTAAAAACCAACTGAAATTAAACAAGAATTTAATTTGACTAAATAATTAAATATTATTCGATAGTGCTAGAATACGGAAATGTTATGCTATTGAATCACTTATAAATTCCTCAGCATAACATGCGTGTGGTGTTGAGAGAAATAATTACAACGGATCATTTGCTGGCGAGCCATACTAAAACTCACACTCAACTTATTTTATTAATTTGAATTTGTTTGAATGAATTTTTTATATTGGAATGAAAATCATTTCTTGCCTGAAATTATGAAGTAGCCGCCAAGAAGAACGATGAATGTGCGTGTGTGTCATCATTTCAACAGCTATGCTCGACAAAATGGAAGATACAGTAAGTGAAATAATTTGATAGTTATTGCAATTAAAAATGTTCGTTCAACAGACAGAAAAGTGTTTGTACGTTAGTGAGTTTCAAAGTGGCAGACTTCAGGAAATGTTCAACAGTTGTACTCCAACAGATGAACACGACCGCTAATGTTTAGTTGGAAGTTTGGCAGAAACATCTCAATAAAACAAAATATTGTATGCATAATATATAAACACACACACCACACACAAAGTGCATGTGTGTGTGTGTGTGTGTGTGTGTGTGTGTGTGTGTGTGTGTGTGTGTGTGTGAGTGAGCATATGTACATTTATATACATGTAAGTGTTCTTACGTGTGCCCCGTTACATGTTGTACAGTACATACGATGAGTGGTGGTGTAAAAAAAATGATACTTTTGGTAACGTAAAAAAACAAAGATGATCTTCAACATCGAAGAAATGAACGATTTCATGCGTCTTTAATTTTATCTTCAATATCCCTTATTTATTAACCCTTCATATCAACATTCCAATATTTACACACGCGCGCGCGCACACACACACACACATATATATGTGTGTGGGTCTATTTATATATATATTTAGAAAAAGTATTGAAATGTATAGTATATACAGAGTAATAGACAAAAAAATTCACTCGTCTCTAAATGCGGAAGAATAAAACAAAAAATGAAATAAATGATTAAGAACCATTTACAAATGTTTTGTTTCCATTAACCAGAGGATTGTGTATAGCCGTTATGCATTAACCATTGGCTTCAAGAAACATGGTTCCGTAAAATTCTAATTTACAATTTCAAAATGAAAGAAAGGAAACGATTCTGAAAAGTTGTGAGCATATGTTAAAATCCGTAGTAACTAATAAATTGCAAATATGATGGTTAATAAAAATTTATTTTATTTTAAATTTTTTTTCTGTCAATGCTGTTTCTTACTGATGCATGTAAAATTAGCATGTGGAAAGAGCGCGGAATAGAATGTGTAGCAAGCAGCATTACGACTGAGAGACGAATCACCATGGAATTAGTTCCTTCACTTCAAAACCACCTTATTATTTAAAACGAAACACGTTATTCTGAAATAAATTTATTTTCCCAAACTCAGTCCATCCTGTCATGGAAGACTTCCCTATCAATCCCACTCAATCATTCTACGCACCAGCTACTTTTGTAATTGTTACTAGTTGGTGATATGAGGTTTTTCCACTTGGAAGGATGATAGCATCTGTCTTTGGTATTGTTACTTCTCCCGTACAACAGGTTACCAGCAAAAACCGCAGACAACATGTTCTGTTCTTACTTGAGGAGGTTGGAGACTTTTATATTGTTTGCTATTTTCCGTCCAGTTCATTCGTGCAGTCTCCTTTAATTAAGGTTGCAAGTCAGTTTTCTGCAATCCAAATGTTCACTATCAAATAAAAAAATGTGTTGCGGTCGGCATGCGTATGAATAAGCATTAGGGGAGAATTCAGCAATGCTGTCACGTCCTCCTCTGGTTCAATTGGTTTTGTGCTGTTTCAAGTTGCATTCTTTCATTTTAGATGTTGTTTCTATGTTGGAATGGAACTAAACATCCATTCAAGATTTGTGGAATCTGTTGATGAATATATTAATATAAAAAAAATATTGTATAACAAATGTTTATTGTACACTTAATTCTATAATATAATTAATAGATTACATAATTAACGTTAAAATATAAAAATATAAACACAATTGTAAATAAAATTCTGTAAATAATGGACGTCTAGATAGATACACATGTTCACGCTGCATTAATCATTTCGAAACAGTTGAATAATTTTATTTTGTATTATTTATTTATATAATTATCAATTTGTTTATATATAATTCATATTACATGAGATGCATTCATGATATGTTACATGAATGAAATGTTACATGAATGAGCGAACGGACAACAACCTGGTGAACTTCTTACTATCTTCGTGAACGCACATCTCCGAACTTTTGAATTCATTCAACTCCTGCCTGATTGCCGCCTGTCGAGTGATTAAGATTTGCATTCAAACGAATGAGTTCACTCAAAGTATTAGGAGGTACACTGAAACGGATCAATTGATCCGAGGCATTCATTAAAATTAGCGAAATATTTTTTAGATATTTGATTTTCAAACAATTATCTTCTTTATTGAAAACGATCGGAATTTATTTGAAATAACTAACTTACTGAATTTATCCTGTGCATAATAAAATTCATAGGCATCTGAACATACAACAGACGTCGAACACTTACCCACACTACATGCGTCTGCTGTTAAACAATACACACACGCATCCAAATTTTGCACTGGAGCAAATAAACTCCGAAACTGACTTTGTCCCTGGTGGAGAGTTTGGTCCATGGTTTCTCGGCCCTCCTGTCGTAATCCTCCACCTCAGTCACCTCCACGTAGTCGCAGAACTTGATGATCTTCTTCTCTTTCAGCTCTTTCACTGTTGGCCTGGAGCTCAGCTGTTTGAAAATGTTAATTAAATTAACGATACAAAAAGTTTCTAACAACGTTGTTCATCATAATTTTAGAAGACATCAATGATCTCGATAACAAAAAATTCTGCAAACAGTTGAAAATGACATGTAAAGACATTTGCAATTATTACATCGATGTTTCTGTAAAATTCGGCGTGCAAGTGCATTCAACGTTTAAAGAAGTATGCTCAGAGAATTTTAATAATTCCAAAATAAAAAAAGAGAACTCAGAAATGTTAACTCGCTCATCATGGTTAATTCAAAACATTTGAAGCAATTACTTTTCTGACGAGATTGATTTTTTTTTCTTCTCGTTCTCTCTCCAGTTCATCCATCGTTTGCTCTGTCATTCAATTCATATGTCGTTCATCAACGAAATGCATTCATAATGGTGGTGTCCCATTTATTGAAATTCGTTAACTCTACAGGCACTCAAATCCTCAATATTAATTCAAAACATTTTTAACCAGATGACAAATTTATTCAAATTATTATCAAGAACACCTTCAAAATGCTTAAAAACCAGAGCAATGTTGAAAATAAAACAAACTGAGAAGAATATGCTTCTCTTCAAGTTCCTCAGAAGTGGGCCTCAAACTCAGTCGTCTGCAACGATATTTTAAAGAAGGCTAATCGGTTATACTCAAAAAACGAAAAGATGAAAGCGGTGCAACCAAACACACATACACACACACACACAAACATACACACATGCGTGATGAACACATACATGATACAAGCATATGTACATGATACATTCATGCATACAACATACATACATACATACATACATACATACATACATACATACATACATACATACATACATACATACATACATACATACATACATACATACATACATACATACATACATGCCCAAATATCTATAATTTTTGCCATTCTGCCTATGGCGGAGTCTCTTCTCTTGGCTACCACTCTTGGGTTGTAGAACCGTCCGAGAGGGTACAGCAGGGTGATCCCCTTGGTCTTTGCTGTTCGCACTAACTCTTCATCCACTCTTAGAGAAAGCTTCGTCCACTTTCGTTTGCGCTGGATGATATCAGCATTGCTTCGGACGGCCCAACTCTGGCCGATAGCTACGAAAATCTGAAGCATAACTCTGCTGCAATTGGTTTAGAGTTAAACATTAAGAAATGCGAACTTCACTGCCAAAGTTTATTTATGCGCTTTATGCGCTGGCTGGAATACCCAGAGTTGGTGCATCAGAACTGAGTTTTTTAGGCACACCCTTGGTCGAGGGCGATTACCAAATAAAGTTTTTTGACCAAAAGCTCTCTGAGCTCAAATTCGCCCTGGGTCGTGTTTCATGTCTTTTGGCCCATGATGCCTTGATTATTATCCGCAATGCCCTCAGTTTGCCCAATTTGATGTATTTCCTGCGTACATCCAAACACATTGATCTTTCTAAATTGGGCAAATTTGACAGAGCCCTGCGCACCGCCCTGTCGTCGATTTGCAATGTTCAAGTGACCGACAGTGGTTGGTCCCAGGCTCAGCTGCCGGTGCGATTTGGTGGGCTGGGGTTCCTCAGCGTGGTTCAACTGGCTCCAGTTGTTTATAATTCTTCTGCCGCTGCCACTCTCGACCTGCAGTCTTCACTGCTCCACCGGTTTTTTTGTTGCCGCGATATTCTCCCCCAGTGTCTGCCCCAGGGGACCGTACGCACGTCCAAATTTTGAACGAAGAATATAAAAAGATCTTTCAAAATTTGTTGTCTTCATGCGGCGACGACTTTTCCACCGCTCGTTTGTTAGCCATGTCCAGCGTTGCCAGCTGTGGGTGGTTGAGATCGTAGCCCAACACCTCTGTGGGCACCAGACTTGACGACAAGTCTGTGAGATTTGCCATTGGCTTCAGACTTGGCTTGGTCATTCAAAATAAATACACGTGCCGATGTGGCGCTGGGGCGGATGAGTTTGGGCACCACGGTTTGGTTTGTCGCCTGGTGGGAGCTGTCAACTACGTCACTCAACATTAAACGACTACATTTGTCGGCTCTTTTCCAAGGCTTCAATCCCAGTTCTCAAGGAACCATCCGGCATTCCTGCACATGATGGTAGGCACCCGGACGGATGCACACTAATACCTTGGAGAGCCGGTAGATGTTTGGCGTGGAATGTTACGGTCCCTGGCACCCTTGCCGAACGATATGTAAACCTGACAAGTAAAGAATGCGGTTTGGCCGCGGCCAGGGCAGCGGACGAGAAAATGAAAAAATATGGGAATGCCCTCCCCTCGATGGAATTCTTGTCAATATGTATCGAGGTTCTCGGCCCTATGGACCCCAACACCCTTAAATTTCTTAAGGCAATATGTAAAATGATCAGTGTCAGATCAGGCGACAGCAGGGAACTGTTTTTCGCAACTAATCACATTTCGTGCTTGTTGCAGCGGTTCCTGCGTGTCTGTGTGCTTGAAAATATCTAACTGACATGTGCAATTAACGACAAATCAAAGTGTTAATCCATTTGTTATTTGATGTTTGACGGTTCAGTGTCACTCATCATGTTTTGGTTTTAACATATATACATATATACATACATACATACATACATATATACATACATTATGGAGTTCATCATCGAATCGAAGAATTGGGTCAGCGGTGAATCCTAGAAAGAGTAAAAATTCCTTTCCTTGACGAACATTTTTGTGCAGGTGTTCCACACAGATCCATACAGTTGTACTATCGCCACTTAGGGCCGTTTCTTTCCGTCAAATTTTTTTTTCAGCAAGGGCAGCTGTACGTGCCAGTTCAAAAGCTCCACCCACATGCGTTCAAAGGACTTCACCAATTTCTTTCTGAGAAATAGACCACCGTGTTTAAACAACTCTGCAGGCAAACCATCCTAACCGGGCGCTTTTCTAGATGACAACCGAGATATTGTTTTATCCACCTCCTGCATCCATGTAGTCTTCAGCTTGTTTGACTGTTGGAAGGCCGGGTTTGTCACAACTAGTTTTTGCATTGCGCAAAAATCAAGAAGCCTGATTTTATTTGAGTTTTCTTCACCAACCCCATTTCACCCCAGTACCCCACGCCATATGTCATGATCTACACCCATCCGTGCGTCAAAGTCACCCAACACAAACAAGTGGTGTTCAAAGGACGTCGCATTTATAGCTATGTTGAGCTATTCATAGAAACAATGTTTTTCTTTCTCCGACGCTCCCAGTGTGGGCGCATAGCAGCTGATCAACGTAACGGTGTGTCCTCCTTTGAGACTCAGTTGCATCTTCATTAGACGGGGCGATATGCCATGAAGAGACTCACACAAAGACTTGATAAGTGTGCTACGTATTGCGAATTCAACTCCACACATTCGCACTTCTCCTACCGGGAATCCCTGTCAGAAAAAGATATATCCGGCACCTTTTTCTTCAAATTGTGAAGCATCGGATAATCTTGTCTCACTCAGTGCAGCAATATCTATTTCAAAACGAGCAAGCTCATGCGCCCCAATGGCGGTCCTGCGTTCATGCCGATCACTACTCTCCAAAAATGTGCAAACGTTCCATGCTACAAGGTTAAGTATTTTTTTTAATTTATGATTATTTTAACCCCAGAAAATGGATATCCAGTCCGCCGCAGTCAGCTTTTTGGCTAGCTTTTTTAGGACACATTTTCTAGTTCCCTCTTTAGTTGGAGAAAGCAGTGAATTTCTAAATAGGGCTGCTTTGCCGTCAAGACAAGACACTTCCAGTAGTATCCTCTACCTGCGCCGTCGTCATTCTCCAGTCGTCGCAGGACTTTTACGCTCACATTATCCATCGGAGATAACCTGCACAATTGAAATAGTTTAAGGTGGGAAAAGTTGTGTGAGAACTAGCCACACCCTCTCTTTCCACAAAGGCCGGGGTCAGCAGGCACAATAAATTGCAACGTGATGACTGACCAGTATTGGCGCAGCAGTTTAGTCGGAATTGACACCAAGCTAATGAACAGAACCATCTTTATAGCCAACTGCTGGTGCTAGCAATTTTCTCTTTGGGTTTGCTCCCATAGCCTTCCCATGAATGGATGTGGCCGCAAGGCAGCGGAGGTTTGAAGTCAGAGTTTTCTTTCTCTTAGTTTTATACATAGGATACATATACATACATACATACATACATACATACAAACAAACAAACATACATACATGCGTACATACATACGTACGTACGTACGTACATACATACATACATACGTACGTACGTACATACATACATACATACATGCATACATACATACATATATACATACATACATAGACATACATACATACATACATACATACATACATACATACATACATACATACATACATACATACATACATACATACATACCTACATACAAACAAACAAACATACATACATACATACACACACATACATACATACACGTACAAACAAACATAGATACATGTGCGTAGCATACATATATGCACAAGTGTAGAACATCTGTATTACCTGGTCAGTTGATTGCCAATCCAGTACCATTCCTCAAAAACATCCTGCTCATTTTTCAGCCTGTACATTTCGCTGGCGTCCACCGGATGGATCTTGTTTGGTCTGGTGACGAATAATGCAGCCAGTTCCTTGCTCAGCTGGTGGTTCACTGAAATTATTTTATTCCTCTTAGTAACAAGAAACATGTCGAATGCATGCTGTTTACATCGGTGCTGCTCGTTCGTACCTTCCCATTATAATGTTAATGGAAGCCAGGGCGGTAATGATGTCACACATTTATTATAACTCAAGGTTTGCTAATAATTTCAAATAATAATTTCATTCAATAATTTGTTTCTTATATTGACTCTACTGAATCCATTTTGACAATTTGAAGGGTTTCGTGCAGTTGTTCTGCGGCGTAATAATAATAGGTTACATTCAATAAACACATGCCACATAAGATATCATTTACAAATAATTATTTTATTATTTTTATAGTATTTTTTGTACCTTAATTATTAATCAATAACCTTGCTTAAAATTTTTTTTATTACTTTTTATATTTATTTTGCACTTTCATTTTATCATTACCATTATATTGATTTTTTTCAATTATGAACACGCAACAATGATTTTGTGGAAGGAATCAGGAAACTGCAGGTTAGGTAAGAAAGAAGGTTATAAAAAATATGATGCAGTTTATTGAATCCCACCCCTTTCTTGCATAGAGAATAAATTCCTGGAGAGATCACTTGTACTTGTAGAGGCTTACTAAACTTTATTTAATTTGTTTTTAACGCAATTGTTACAATCACTATTGATGCCGTAACCTTGTAACACTGACCTGACTTTCATTGATCCAAAAAGTGTTTGAAATGTCCTTCTCGTTTGCAAGAATTCATACCAAACATCAAACGTTTAATTAATTAATTAATTAATTAATTAATTATTGTTTGGTTATAAAATTAGAAACATACGATTGAAATAATTTGATGAGTTTTCGTTGGAGTCGATGCAAGAGAGATGGTGGTGATGGTGGTAGTGGGAGAGGGGGGATGGCACGACGTTGTTAGTCGACCCTGAACACCCCTCTGTTGTTTTCGACAACTTCTTGGAGCTGTAAGTTTAAATTGTATTTTTAATAAAATTAAATCTGTTCTAATGAATACAACTGCAGAGGCGATTAATAAGGATGACTTCATTACACTAACATCAACATTTGTTGAACAAACTTTTGTTGCCACACTTTTGGATATTTATTTATCATCAAGTTTGTCAATTTATTTTAAAAAGATAAGCTGGCTTGGAAGAATTTAATTAATGTAATCATTTTAATAAAATTTGCAGATCATTTTGTTAATAAATAACAAAAGTTTTATTTCGTGTAAAATATTTTTGAACAATTTTTTCAAGCAGCATAAGTGAGTGTCTACAAAGTTATTTATACTATTCCATTATCTATTCACATGCTTGTTAATTTGAGTTTGTATTCACTTATTTATGAAATTCTTCATTTTAGCTGTTAATTAAATTAAATGATATCTATCCACTCCCCTGCACAATCCTGCCCTCTCCACGCTGCTTCATTTTTCCAATCATCTAACCTCCATCTCAGTGAAATCCTTTCAGTCCAAGTTTTGACTACTCTTCATGCTGATCGGGACTCATCATATTCAAAGTTTTAATTTTTTCAGACCATAAGCTTTATTTTTCAGTAGTAACAAACAGAATTGTCAAATTTAAAAAATTCAAATTCTTAGGCATTTGATATGAGTGAATGAGAGGATTGAGACACTTTTCGTCAAAACGACCTAGCAGTAACGGCTTTTATCGGAGAAAGAAGTTTTTACAAATTAAGTTAAATTATAAATTGAGTTCAATAAATAAAATTTTATACGTTTAAAATAATCTGTGACTCATTTCAAAGAAGTTTTGAAAATTTTACGGGTACCCGAGTCCGAATGTCTTAATCATCTCGACTACTGTTCTGAATAAGACGGAAAGAGTCATAGATAGGACACCTTTTAACTTTTTTATATATTTAAAACTAATATTATTCATTTAGGTTTTTGTGTTGCAGTACTTTTTAAAAAGGTAATAATACAATGTGATGCAATATTCAAAGTATATATAAGTGCATAAATTATTAAAAATTTAGTACAAAAATTCAAACTTTAATGAACCCATACAAACAATAATAATTTTTAAACGTCATCTTTATTATTAATCAAATAATAAACTGTATTATCTTTCACAAACAAAATGCTTTTCTTCCTAGCACAAGATTTTTTTTTTGTTTTTCTGTCTTCTTTTTTCTTGTGGTTCAGCATTTTTAATTGCTGTGTTTGTCAGAATTCTTGTTCTTGGGTGTTTAGTGTTTACCTTTAAATTTCCTAGGCGGAGCAACTGGATAAGGTCTGATAACTTCAGGTTTAAATATTGAAAACTCTCATTACAAATAATGATTTTATAAAGTATCAGCAGAATCATTTCATTGGGAACTAGTTTAATTTAATAAAACTGAAGAGTTTGATTGGCTTGATGATCCATTTGGCTCGCGTGCACTATCCACTTGCGAATAGATCTGACCTGAAGATTCTACATTATTGGCACTACGGAGATTCAAAGTACCACAATCTATCATAGTTGTCACTGGTGCATCACATGGTCTGTCAGTTAGTTCAGATGGTGGAAAATCATTTCTCATTTCTACGGCTGGCAGGTCATAATAAATCTTGCAGAACTTTATTGAATAATCACATAGTCATTTCTTGCTGTAACGAAATTACTCGCTGATTTCCCCAATAACTAATCTTATGCAAATTATTTTCAGAAGTTCCAATTTTTTTATTGTTATTTCAAGTAAAATTCTGTCAAATTCACTAACATTTTGATACTGAAGTCAGAAAAAAAAACAGAAAAGATATGATGATACATACATTTTTTGATGAATTAATGAACGCGTCAACTTTAACCAGAGGATAATTTCGCGTTTTCTGAAGTCAACCGGGAATGCATGGAAAACAACATCGCAACGATCAAAAACATTAGAAAATGATAAATGAGATTTCATTAGGTGCGTTTTGTGAAACTGCGCCTATGAGGATGCATAACTTCAAGAAAATTAAATGAATTTTAGCGCAATTTGAGACTTGTACACCTTAAAATGACGTCATCATACCCTACTTGAATGACAAGTTTTTTGTGAAAACATGGAAAATGCATCAAGTCTGTTGATGCTATTTTGAATCTGCACCGTTCGTTATCGAAACATGAAATTAAACACGTTGTTTATTGCCCACTGTTACTGCGTGCTTTTGCGAAAGATTATAAACTTTGAAATTTTGTAAATTTGCTAAAATATTTAAATCTTTCTCGAACATAACTAACATCCGCATTAGATTTAGCTAGCGTTGCTGAGCCAACAAGAAGAACTCTGTGTACAACTGTGTACATGCACTGTATTTTTTTTATTAATTTCATTATTATTATTTCTGGTAATATTTAATGTATATGTGTACCTAGGCATAACTTCAATAACTTTTATGAATGGACCCTTACTGATTTATATGAACGGATCCAGTTTTGCTGCAAAATTTTCATCTTGTCCAGCAACAACGTGATGGAGAAGCATGAAGAAATATGGAGAAGAAATAATGAGTCGTTGGAAGCTAGAAAGATGACGGTGATCACTTTTGAACAAAGGAGTTTCAAGTTGAGAACCTTTTAATGTGTTTACACGTCAAATTTTCAATTTGACGTCAACAAAGCCAGCAGGCTGAAAAATTAGTTTAACTTTGGAGTGATATTTAATAAACGTTTTGAAATGTATAAAACTACTTCCAACGTCTGCCAGATTACATATGTATAATAATCTACATGATGGGGCATTATGAGCACATTTTAGCAAGCAACAAATTTTAAAATAATGATAGAGTAAAACTTGTTTTATATTGTTATATATGTATTATTTGTACGTTACATTGTTGTTAAATGTGCTCATAAAAGAAATAACACATTTGAAATCATTATAATTTTTAGTATCAATTTGAATTTTCACTTGCTTTCGATGTGGTTGTGACGATGAACTGGATTGAAATATTTGTTACAGTTTCATCAACTATGTGACAACTTTGTACGACATTTATTTCAATGCAGTCTAACTGGAGAATTAAGTTGTTTGAAAATTTGCTTGCCGTGTGACGAAGCGAACAAAGATTGAAAAATAAATCAAGCTGAAGAGACTTTTTTGATGTTTGAAAGAAATATTTTGAAAGAAGAAACACACGCATGCCAACCAAGTCCCATATGTTATTTTGTGTGGAACATTTTTTGCCATGACTAACTTATGATGATGTTCTCTTTGGCTAGTGTGCATTAAGCTGGTTAAGAGACACGTATCACAGTACAACTCATGTTTTATTTTCAAGTTATTCATAAGTATATAACATATCGTACCGAAGTGATTGGGCGATTTTAATTGACATTATGCACAAATTTACTTTAAAACGTTTAAATAATAATTGGTTCAGAAACAACGGACACATGTAATGTAATTTTCATTATGCAAACAGTTCAGTGACAGCAACAGTTAAGAATTACTAACGTAAACTTTTTGGGCGTATCAACGACTGGTATCTTAGATATTGTAACATTTTTAACAATCATCTTGTTTGGCAATGGCTTTATGATTGCGTTGTTGTTGTTGGAGTTGTTGCTGACGTTGTAAACAGGGGAGTTCATCGTTGACGGTGAGGATGATAATGAAGAAGAAATTGCGCTGAAATTTGATTTATGCATTAAACTGCTGTTGTTGTTGTTAATTGACAATTTTTCTTCAAGCATTTGTTGTATCTTTTTGATGTTTCGTGCTTTCAAGTTTTGTTCGAACGTGGAAATGTTGCCGTTGATAGAGATGTTGTTGTTGCTATTGTTGTTGTTGTTGTTGTTGCTACTGCTGTTACTGATGTTACTGCTACTGTTGATGCTGTTGTTGTTGTTGTTTGGATGGTGAACAAAATGCCGGCTACTTCTTTGTTGAATTTGTTGAGTTTGCTGTTTTAGAAGTTGCTGCTTGTGCTGCAGATTAATTTGTTGTTGTTTCAATTGTTGCAGTTGTTGTTGTGCGGTGCTCCTAATATTATTGTATTGTTGCTGCTGCTGGGATTGTTGAGGTAGTTGCGGTTGTTGCTTGACTACTTGCACACTCGATTGATAGCTAGATGTTTTTTGCGAAGGTAACATTGAACTTTTCGAGTCCGGCGCTTTAGTCGAAAAGTTAAAAATTTCAGTTTCAGTTGTATTAAAACGTTTTATAAGACCAATGAACATAGTTGAGCAATATAAAACAAAAAACAAAGAGCTGCTAACATGATTTAGCGAAGTATGTGACGTCGTTTGATATGGGAATTCTTTGAATGCCCGCACCAGAGAGCTGAGCCGCAGAATTCTTTCGCATTTTTTGAACTTCTTTCAGTGAAATGTCATTTTTTTTGTAAACTTTTCTGGCGAGATCTTCGTGCGAGCAGGTTTTCTTGGCAAACTTGCCCAGGTTGGTTGCGTAGTTGCCCCTCCCAACGACTGACGTGTGGCTCTTGCTCGAACCTATGGCTGTCGTCAGTATTTATTATAACTTTCGTATTAGTGTTTTCAAGTGTTCAATTGTTTGTGTATGCGCGTGTATGTGCGTTCGTGTGAACGTGCGCGTATAACGGTAGCGTTTAACACAAAAAATGTTCAGGAAGTAATTAATATTTTAATTTTTTTTAAGAAATTAACTGTGTGCAATAAACTTGCCGTTACCTTGTTTCGAGTCCATGAATCCGACGTGATAGTTTTATGCATCAATCAAAATCATTTTGTTCCGTGCATATATATTGATAAAAAAACATGCCATGATGTACTTCATGAGCTTATTTGGAACCACATGAACGCAGATGAGCACGTTTGGAAGAACAAACAAGACCGGATGTGATTTCAGCAATTATCCCAGTTGTTACGGCTTAATAACAATTCCATAATTTCATTTGCATTTTCTACAGACCCTATGTACGGTTCCTATGCACATATTACAAACATTGATGATGAAAAAATTTGTTCTTATATATTACCGGCTTAATTAACGTTCATCTCTTTAGACATTTTTAATATGGCTGGAAACGTCGGATATCTTTAACATTTGTGAAGCAATTTTTATATCGATTTTGAAGAGCAGCAAACTATGGAGCGCAGACCGCTGCATTAAAATAACATTTCGACATACAAACAACAATTCCAACTACGAGTTACTTCACCCTGATGATCGTGTGGACTTGTCAACATTATTAAAGCTTGTTAACAGCCAGGCATATCGAAAACAAAATATCGTTTATTCATCCTTTCATTTGCATTTTCCTCATCCATTCTTCACCATCACAACAGCTGCACGCTCACATAATAATACTTCCATTTATTTAGCATGTACATTTGAGCATATAATATTCAGGCTATACACGTGTACACACATATAAATGTACGTACGTACATGCAAACATGTAAACGTACAAACGTTTATACATACAGACATACATACATACATACATACATACATACAAACATACATACATACATACATACATACATACATACATACATACATACATACATACATACATACATACATACATACATACATACATACATACATACATACATACATACATACATACATACATACATACATACATCATACATACATACATACATCATACATACATACATACATACATCATACATACATACATACATACATGCATGCATGCACACATACATACATGCATGCATGCATACATGCATGCAAACATACATACAGACATGCATGCATGCATACATACATACATACATACATACTTGCATATATACATGCACACTTTCACAGCCATGTTGCGCGCTCTTATTATCATACGCAGTCTGCTCCACAAATGCGTGCATACTTGCGCCTGACGTTAGCGGTTTTTTAATTATAAGATGTTTATTGTGAATCTAATAATATCACTGGAACAAATTTTCAAACATTCCAGGAAAATTCTTATTTTAATTTAGGACTAAAAATGTTTCAGTATTCATTATTGATATTATATATTCATGTTTTATATTATTTTTAAATAAAATTTTAATTTAATGCAATTCCTAAACAGTCTTTAAACAATAATATTTGTAAAAAATCAAATATTAAAACCTTCTACATATATGATTAACACAAATTAAAAATAAAGTTCTCTTGCTGGCTTTCCATAACTTTTGACTTTTGCTCTTCTTGTTTTATTAAACTAACCACCAGGTTTTCTTGAATGTTTGTTGTTGATGGATGAATCGGACTGGCGATATTCAGTTTATTTTTCTTTTAAAGTATGATAGAATTATTTGATCTCGATTCTCTGTCCACCGTCGTCGTGACGGCCATCGGTCTGCTAGCTGCGTACTTTCTGAACCTGCACAGCAAATCAGTGGCCCCCCTCCTCACCTACTACCCCTCCCAATTCAACCTGGATGTCCTCAGCAATTGCGACCTGCTCCTCAAACCGTTCGTTCATTTTTTCCTTCTTTCTTCATATACAATACAATATATATATATATATTTTAATATATATATAATCTAACATTCCATCTATCTATTAAGTATAATTCTATACAATACAATAAGAATACAAAGCAAGGGTAGAGTGTTTGATTGTAATGTGGTACCAATCCAACATTCTAACATTTCAATATAGATACTTTAGTATAGAACTATAGATAGATTCTATACATAATTACATGCAGTAACATACATACTGGTAAACTTTCACAGCTCGCTTATGTTCATTGTATGATAATTACGCTCATTATTTCTTATTTTAATTTTATTAAACATAAAACTAAAAAACCAAAACCTATTCTTCATTTTTTTGAGTTTTTGCCCTTTTATTTTTAATTTTTAGTTTCTTACTTCATTGGCTTAGTTTAGTTTAGTTAGTCGAATCAATGGTTATTTTTTTATTTGTTTTAAGTTATTTTTTATTTATTATTAAAATAAAAAGTACAATCAAAATTAACAAATTAAAACAACTATTACTCACTATTTTTTCAATTAAATAAAGGTGTCTCACCTCATTATTTATTTGGTAAATAAGAAATGAGAACTAAAGATGAATTAGAAATTTTGGTTGCATTTTAAATATAATTTTGAATTTCCTATTGAGACTGGGAAATTTTACGATAATAAAATGATAATAATAGATAAAATTTAATAAATGATTTTCAGGTGCATGTAATTGCAAAATAAATTGTCTTGAATAAATAATTTTAGTTGAATGCTTGCTGGTTGTTAGGGGTGGTTATTTGTTTTAATTAATTAGTAAAGTAAAATGAATGTACTTTTTTATTAGTTTTAAAAATACATATATTATATTAATTTATTAATTATTATGTATTTATTTATTTATATAATTTTATTCATTAATTAATTAATAATTTTTTTTAATCCTGAGTAAGGCACTGAGGCTAGCTAACAGTATTCATTTTTATTCTTTTATTTTTTTCACTCAGTTCCCCAGTGCTGTTAATTTTTTGGCATGTCTCTTCAATTCCCATTTCTGTTTTTTTTTGTATTTATTATTTGTGTTTCTATAATTTTGTCTTGACAGATATGTCACCAATTTTTCAACTTTCTTTCAATAAAGCAAACAAAACAATTCTTTGCCCTGTTACTCTTTTCTGTTTTCTTATAATCTCTTCTAACTCTACTGAGTAATTATACTTGCTAGGAAAGAAACATCATTTAATTAACTTTTTAAATTTTAAAGTTATGTCCCAACATTTCTTTGGGGTAAGAGTGGTCATGTTCAGACATTCCTGTATGGCAAGATGGGGCGGATCAACTCTCCCTACCCACTAGGGGACAGGCATTCGTTCGTCATGGAGGACGGGGCCACGATGACCTTTGACATCTTTGCACCTATCTCTAACATTAGTTGGATATTATTTTAGCTCACTATTATTAATAAATATTTTATTTCTCAAGTTGATATTGGGATTTTAAATTATTTTGAAGCAGAAGTTTTATTAAAAAGTCACATTGATGAATTGTGCTCAGATAAAAAGTGTGTGCTGCTGGTGTGTCCGGGCATAGCAAACAGCAGTGAGAGCCTGTACATCCGGACGTACATAGATTATGCACAGAGAATGGGCTACATGCTGGCCGTCTTGAACCACCTGGGAGCTGTCAAGTCTGTCGACCTCACAGCTCCTCGTCTCTACACTTATGGTCATTCAACATTGTCGCAATTATTTTTGACAGTTATTTTAATCGGTGTGCAACTAATTGTATTTGATTCATGAGTCAATTTGTGTTGTATTGAAGCAGCAACTGATTATTTTAACGTTATTTTAAAAGTAATTTATAATGTAGTAGAGTAGAGAGTTCATTAGACTGAGTTGGAAGGATCAAATGTGTCGTCAGTATTAGCTTGGTTCAACTGAGGTTCCAAGAAATGTGTGAATATTTCATACAATTTATTTTGTTAAATACTGTTCAAGTTGTGCATTCTATGAGATGATGCTTGGAAATGAAAAAAATTTGAAATATGAAACAAATTGTAGGACACTTGGTACTTCAAATATCGAACAGAGGTCATTTAATTAATGAAAATAACCAACATAGAGTGCGAAAAGGTGGCCATCATTGAAAAGGTGCTCAACAACTCAAGTGCACATTACATGAGACCACTCACATCATGTCATATTGCACTATTGCAGTCATATAGTTCCTACTGTGTGCTTTTCTTGGCTTCTAGTTAAAATTTCTGATTATATTTTTTAATTCGTGTTTAGTTCAAAATGTTGGAGTGGTAGTGTTTTGTTTTATGCCTTCAAATATTGATGGTTCTCTGTTGAACGGTTAAACATGTTGTAAGTGTTTCTTCTGTTTTGTACAACTCAATCGCGTTATATTGTTATACGTGTTATACGTTTCGTTACTTTTGTTATTTGGCTGACTATATTGAGTTAGAAGTTTGTAAGGTAGGTACTTGAGATCACTTATTTGTCAATTGATATGTATTGAAATGTATATGAATGTATTCAGTAAACAATCCTTCGTGATGGAAAATGACAAAACAGTTTTTCACACATTTCCACAATATTATAATTCACTTCATTATTACTATTATTATTAGAAAATTTATATAGCACCATTTGATGCAACTGAAAGGCGCTGCTTTCGTCTGGTGGAATCATCTGGAAAAAAGATACGTCATAAGTTAAAATATGTTGAAAAGATTTCAAATAATAAAATAATTTTAAAAAAGATAAGTTCGTCAAATTTGTTTCATGTGAACTTGTAACATCAAGTTCATCAAATTTGTTTAGAAAATTTTTTTATCAACATAAATACCTCTCGTCTTGTATCCAGTATAACGTATCAGTCATACTTCCAAAGGGAAATGTTCTCAGGATTAAAAATATTGACTTTTCTCATCAGAGCTGTCCACTCGTGTGTAATCAGTTTAGCAGTTGTTACTTGCCTGCAAATATTTGTTGTGGTTGTTGTTGTTGGAGGAGGAGTTTGTAATTTGTAATTATCAATAAATTATAAACTACGTCCTCAATGTTGATAGTCAATTGATGCAATTTATATAATAAGAGAAAGCATTTGCAGATAGGTAGATTTATATTTATTTTATATTCATGCGTCTCTTTGGGTTTCCTTTCTTATTGAATAGTTTTTTAATTCCGACTTGATTTATTTGTTTATACTGTTGCAAGAATAAATGAACACACCACTGAAATGAACGACAGGCGACACGGAGGAGTATGCGAAGATGGTGAAGGAGGTGGGTCTGCTCTACCCCGACTACATGTTCATTGCGGTTGGCTTCAGTCTCGGCGCGAACGTCGTCATCAAGTACTTTGGGGAGGATGTGTCGAGGCAGGATGGTTTCGTGGGGGCTGTCTCTTCCTGCCAGGGATATGACATCCTCAGGTTGGCAGCTCGCCACTTTTTTCATCGTTTTTGACGTTTTTATGTTTGTTATAGTTCTTCGGATCTATTGACGGGTTGCTGCCACATTTCAAGTTGGCCATATTTCTTATGGCATTCGTGGTTGGTTGTGTTATTTGGGGTCTTTGATCTGGATATTAATTAAAAATTTGTATAAAATTGTTGTCGTTGTTGTTAATGTATTTAATTGTTTTCAATAACGATCATCATGGTTGTTATGTTAATAAAAGGAATTTAAAATAGATTGAAAGTTTATATTGAATGTTTTGCTGATGATGGCCTGAACGATTGGCAGGTTGTATCCGATGATGACAGATTGGAAGCAGTTGAGGAGGTTGTACATCCTGGCCATGACCAGACACCAACAGGGCATTCTCAGGAGGTCTGCATCATCTCCTATGAACAATCTTCTTTCACTCTATTTTGTATTAGGGCTCTTCTTTTATCTGCTCTTGTTTTTTTCACAATAATCGGGTTAAATTAAACCGAGAAATATTTTTTTGTTTTACGTCTCATTTTCAAATTGGGCCATCTGTGAACTTTTGTAAATGTTGTTGCTTTTTTTTCATTGTTTTGCTCTGCTTGAACTAATTTGAAGTTGAATGTTTCAAAGCGAAGATTATCTGTTAGCTTTGTTGGTTTGTGTTTGCAATTAATGTTTTATTAGATGTCAATGTGCCTGAGTGAATGGTTCTGTTTTTTTTCCACAGTGTTCAGTAATGAACATTGAAATTGTTCAATAAGATTGCAAGTTCGTTTTTTGTGTTTAAACAATTCGGTTTCATTATGATTCTCTGAATGAAGAACTGTGCAGACCTGTCCACCCACACCTTCGCTTTTGTTATTTTGACTGAATAATTCAATTTTTTCAGATATCAGTCGGTATTGTTCAGTGAGAACTCGCAGCAGAAGTATGGTCAGTTTGACGTGAAGGCCCTGATGAGTGCCACCACCCTCCACCAGATCGACGAACTCTACAGTCACAAGAGGGCGGGGTTCAATTCCTGTGAGGAGTATTATCATTGGGCCAGTTCCTGCAACTACATTGATAAGGTCAGGTCAGGTCAGGTTAAATTAAATTAAAGGATGTGTGTGTGTGTGTGTGTGTGTATGTGTGTGTGTGTGTGTGTGTGTGTGTGTGTGTGTGTGTGTGTGTGTGTGTGTGTGTGTGTGTGTGTGTGTGTGATGAGATGTGGTGTTACGAGTTGGAGAGGTGTATGTTTTTAACGACCAAGATGTCACCGGAGTGTGTCATGGTCGGAATGAACATTTTTTAAGATGATTCCAAAGCAATGATAATCAAATATACATGGGTTAATTGTAAATTGAAAATTTGAATTAATTAATTATTGTCTCATGAGGGGTTATTTCAGAGCTTAGATAATGTTAATTTAGATGTGGTTTGTCATTTGAAACAGGTTCGCTTACCGATGCTGTTGTTGAACGCGGCCGATGATCCCATCGTCCCAAAGGAGGTCCTGCAAGTTCCTCACAGGATTGCTTGTTAGTTGAATATCTTCATTGTCGTACCATCTCCGAGACATTTCATCACATTACTCTTCTTGGTTCTTTCGTTATTGTTGCAGATATTTTTACACTTTCTGTTAATGTAATCAATTTTTCAATGCAAACGTGGTTTGATTGATTAAATTGAAGTTTCACCCACCTGACCAGCCGAGCACAGGAATGTCATCTTCGCCCTGACTGCTCACGGAGGGCACCTGGGATATTTTGAAGGTCTCACGAGCTTTCTTACTTTATACTTTTTTATTAATCGACGAATGA
Source organism: Helobdella robusta (assembly GCF_000326865.2). NCBI lineage: Eukaryota > Metazoa > Annelida > Clitellata > Rhynchobdellida > Glossiphoniidae > Helobdella > Helobdella robusta. The sequence continues at coordinate 2,964,994 of NW_008704083.1, forward strand.
TTTTTTTTCGTTTGAATCAAAATTAATTTTCACGGCATATCATTGATTTCACAAATTTGACTAGACGACTTAGCAGGCAGGTCATAACATGGATCATTATTATCTTCTTGAATGTTTTGTTGTTTAGGTTGATTCTTATGAATTGTTTCATTGTTGGATTTATGAATGGAATTGTTTGTTAGCTTGTAGTGAGGAACAATATTGATGTCGTTACGTAAACAAGGAGGGCTGATCATTCCGAACACTGTGACCTGGCTGGACAAGGTGGTTGTTGCGTACTGCGATGCCCTGCTGCACGTCATCACATTGTCACCTCCGTCGTCGTCGTCGTCGTCATCATCCACCAAGCGACCCAACCAAGCTGATGGCGAGGACAACAAATCTGACCTGAATGGAGCCAACCACGTAGTCACTAGCAAAGAGGATGGGAATAGGAAGGATGACGTCATCGTATCAGATGTCATCGGTTTAAGTGATTCAGTTGTGTGAGTTGTTTCCATTAATAGGTTGTTGTTGTTGACCATTTGTTAGTTTTTTGTTTTTCTAACGTACGACAAGTAGTTCACAAATGGAACGCTAATCTAGTTGAAACGTTTTTTTTAAATTATGCTCAATGCTTCAGTTGGTGTTGAGCGAGTTGTGGAAGTTGTAGTTAATGTTGTTGCTGCTGTTGTTGTTGTTTCATATTAGAGCTTTCAATATTTTGTTTCCAACATTTCCAGAACCATCGTCACTATCACCGAATTTAAATCATCAAGCTTGTTTATTCGTTCATTGATTGATTCATTGATTGATTCATTGATTGATTTATTGATTGATTCATTGATTGATTCATTGATTGATTCGTTCGTTCGTTCATTCATTCATTCAATCATTCATTCATTATTCATTCATTTGTTCGTTCGTTCATTCATTCATTCTTTTCAATATTTATTATTTGTTTATTTATTTATTATATTATTTTAGTGCACGCATGGATTATGCAGATTTACACCACCAACCTCTCGCACATTTTCATTTTTCAAATATATATTCTCATAGATTTTTTTATTGATTGATTGTTTAGGTAACGTATTTATATTATATTTATGTATTGTTAAATGTTGCATGATAGCTTGAATTTGATGATTGGAATGGATCAAGCATGCGACGTGATGTACCAGCACTGCTTCTACGTTCAGCTCGTCATCCATCAACCTACTCACTCTGCTGCTTGGCTGTTTCGTTCCAGTCGTCGTAGTCATCTGATGGTGCAGAGTATTTCTACCCTGGCTTGTTATTTTCTAATGTAATTGCGATGATGTAACACTCACGATCTGTGAGCCACACTCTCCTTCCATCGTTTGAGGATTTGTTTTTAACATGCACGGGGATGGGGGGACGTTTCACTTGAATGCAACTTTTATTAATTTTCTGAACCTCAGAAAGTAGACTTACTAAGTAAAATTCGTCACTGGTTGACTTTCGCTTTTCGAACGGAATGGAACATGTCCAGCCAGATCAGCCTTCACCGCAACTTCTTCATTGGAATTGAGCTAATCTTCCACGCAATGAGTATTCAGGCCGATTGGAATTACGATCAAAATAAATTGATTTAGATTATTATTATTTCCTCCCGCGTATGTTCTGGCTTGCGTTTGTTATTAAGTTTTTCAAGTTTATTACAAATCGTTTAATTTTCATCTCCTGTTTCAATCAAACCCTGTATAGGAATTTAAGTGATAAATTGACGAGGGTCGTTGTTTAGCGTATGGAATATTTAAAGTTAAATTAGTAGCCTACGTAAGACGGTGTTTCGTGCATGAAATGTGCTGGATGTGGATCTTAGAACAGGTAGATTCGAGTCTTCATTGATAATGTGCGGGATTATGCATAACAAATTGTACATACATACCATATAAATCTTTCTCTCTCTCTCTCTCTCTCTCTCTCTCTATATATATATATATATATATATATATATATAATGTGTTTATTATACACCTCTGTGTGTACCGTTTATCATTTTTCTGGATGGTTTTATCATTTTTCATTCATCAAGCACAAAAGTTAACATTTTAGTATATTATTTGATAGATTTTGTGTGATAATGGTGATGCTAATAATGATGGTGATGATGCTTATAATTCAACACCGGCCCGGTCGGATGATATCCTTGCGAATGATTCGTTCCACTGTTATCTTTCCAACCATTCCTTTTAATTTTATATCATTCATTGATCATTCACTCGGTATCCATTTAACATTTAGCAGGATTTAAGTTCGATGAGACATTCTTCTTGGGTGATATCGTCTTCATTATTGTTTCAGTGCAACATTATATTTATATATATTGAATTGAATTAGATATTTCACTGCAAACCTAGCTTAATAGTATTTATTTATTTTATATTTTTTTAAACTTTCGATTTAGACATGTTTTAATGTTTAAATTACTATGTGTTGCGTGATGTTTGCTGGGTGATGTTTGTTGAGGCAGGCTTCAGTAAGTTACATTTCTCATGAACAGTTCGCTTGTTTGCACCGCTTGTTCACCTTCCATCCTACATCTGATTTCTTTTTTTTATCCTTTTACGTACCTGCGTGCAATTTTGTATCAATATTGTCTCATAAATTAGACTGGAATATATTTTATTTATGTGCTAGCTCTCGTGGCTTCTTGTTATTTTTAGATCATATTGTTAATGAAGTTCTGACTTTTGTAACGTTCTACATGTTCATTAATTCTTTTGTTTTCAAGCTTTATAATTATGCGGTGTGCAGTTTAGTTGAATTTTGCACAATTTTTGTTGTTATCCATTGTTCAAAATTATAATTTCATTTTCCAGACAACGGTTTATTTGCAGATTTATAATAAATTACATTTGCAGCACTATATTTGTAAAGTTTCAAATCTTAAAATTGTATACACTCCACGCTTTTTCGAAAATTAACGATTTCTTGTCGTTAATTTGAAATGATTAACGAAGCACATTTTGTCTATTTAACATTCTTTTACGTTATAGAACAAAATTTCGACAATTGATATAAATTTTCGCTAGTGTTGAACGGCCCATGTAGAGGCGGAGTTCCTCGTTGTATTTTGACCCGGTCGTTGCAATAAGCCCAAACATATATACACAACTTTACACAGTTCTTTGCTTTAATTTGGATTGATCTTAAGTCTGCTCTCAAACTAAGACGAATTTAAACAACAAAAATGATTTTTTTTGAAACTACACTCGAATGTTAAATTGAAATTTTTACGGAATAAATATCATCACGATAGTTTCGTATAAAGTTAATATTTTTATACTAAACTTTTAATCAATCCTTAGCCCATAGTTGTAGAAAACTACTCGGTGGGTCAGATCAGATTGTTAATATCGTGTTTATCATTCTTGTTCTCAGGAACCCGGTTTTGTTGTTTACTTTTGCGTCTCATCCTTATCGTATTACCATTATCGTTATATTCGGCTTTCTCAATAATTTCCAGGTTGTCAATTTTTTTGAGTATTAAATAGGTATATCGGAGTTGGAGACATGATCTCGCCGCAGAAAATTTTATACATGAATGTATGAACGCGTTATCAAGTAGTTTTCTACATCTAAGTCTATGCCTTATTAATATGTTGATGAATGTTCCTCACTTATTTGTTCATACGATGAAGCTCATTTTGCAAATTTATAAATATTTAAAACTTTTTGTCTAAACATTTAATTATTCAGTTAACTAATTTATTAATTCTGTTTCGTCAGTTAAGTATTAAAAAATGCATTATCATCGGAAGTGAGCAGGAGTACAAAATTTCAGCTTACTTGGAAAATAGAAAATTATTGAAAAATCGATTACCAGATTTCTGCTATAAAAGAAAAACATGAAAATTAATATAAGTCTCCCAGGAAACATTCAGAATTCGTGGATATTTTTTTACAATGAAATGTTTTCTATTGCAATGACCACTAGTCCTATACAAACGACAAAATGATGTGCGCTTTTTGTTGAAATGAAGAACTTTATTTCAGAGGATAAACGTGTCAAACATATCAACGAATGGCTAAGTAAAATTACTGAGATTACCTTGAAAGTTGATGGTTAACAAAACTGTGGCCATAATTTTTTCAACTTTCGTCTCAAACGCACAGCAATGTAACTAAGCATGAAGTGCAAATATCTCCAAACGGTCAATTTTTAAATTTAAAATCAGTTAGGAAGCCGATGTTGTGCCGCAGGAAAGCTAAGGCCACTTAAAAAAATTGTTGATTAAGTGTAAGAAATAAGAATCAATGAATGTAACAGTTTTTTAAAGTTGCACAGAAAAAATCAGGGATTTATGAAATAATTGGAAATGCCTGGATTTGATGGGCACGGACAATTCCGTTTAAGTTGCTAACAGGAATGTAAGTATCTATGCGCCTGTTTTCTCCCACTTTCCAAGATAACTAAAAATTACATAATGGACTATAGCAAAATGGAGCACAGCATGCACGATGAAAAGAAAGTTTATTTGAAGCGTTATTGAAAAATTAAGGACCATTTTTTAAATTAAAGGTAAAATTCATAAAAGTGGAATTAAATGTATGAACTCAAATTCGCTTCATTACTTTTCTTTCAATATAATTTAAAATTTGTGTTTGCATGCTGACGACTTGCGATTCAGTCAGTGTCTTGTAATTTAATTAAGTCAAAAATGTTAGTATTGTGTTGCAGACATGTTTGAACAATTACATTTTAATTTTTAACCAAGATGTTGTGAAATAAGGCTCCGACTATATAGTGTGGCACGGCAGTCTGGATAGCTACCATGTACTAAAATCCTAGGTAATTTTCATGCAACACTATGCAATGTGGCAGAGATAATGTTAACATATTATATTTAAATAGTTTATTTTTTTTAGATAACTTTGACTTTTTCAAATATTATATATTTGTAAATATTTTAATTATAAATTGATTTGTAAAATTATTATTAGATGCTCTTAAAGGTTTACCAACAGTAATCAGAAACCTATATTTTAGTTATTTAGTAAATTGTACACAAATATATTACAACAATCATTGTATATATATGTAAATGGTACAAACTAAAATATTGTTTATATTATGAATTTAAAATAAGCACAATGAAAAAAATTAAATAGCTCAATTAAATTTTTTTTACAAACATTCAAGTTATTTTTGTTAAAAATTTTGTATTATGTTTTTTGACAATACGATGATATGTAATGTGATATAAAATTGAATAAAGCCGCTAACCCAAACAAGTTTCGACAACGTGTATGTGTTGTATACGAATGTATGTATGTATTCTATCACTTTCGATCCGGGTTGCCAAAACTTTTTATTAAATTTTTAAATGGTTTTTGAACTTAACTACTTAACTTGGATTTGAAAGAAATTGTTTCGAAATATCAAAACATTTTTGTTTTGGTTGAATCTAGGTAACGAAATGACTAGCCAAGCTATTTGTTATTAAGTTATTAATAAAAATGTTTGAAATAAAATTTTTTTGTTAAAAAAAAGGTATGAATGAAAACCAGACGTGTATTACTTTTCCATGTATATATTTTATCAATAAGTTCAGATTAATTATTAAAAAAATCTTCATCACGTATTTAGTTGCGTAGAACGGACTTGTAAACATCTTTTTTTAATGTGGCCAACTCCAGGCAAAGTTTCTTGAGTCCTTCAAGTATCAACTGCTCATCACTCAACATCACTTCCGCATCTATTATATCTTCTGCCTTGTCATTTTTCTTAAACAAATCAAAAACAAATAAATATATGAATATATATTTATTTGTTTTTGTAATACTTAATACACACACACACACACACACACACACACATATATATATATATATATAGACTATCATAAATACATTTATTTATAAAGATCTCTGCCGAAAACTTTTAAAATATATAAATAATAATATATAAACTTTATAAATTGTATATAATTGTATATATTTATATATACAATTTTATATATAATTGCCATAGTTAACGTGAGGGTAGTCATTTTATGAATGTATATGAAATTATGACATACCATGCACTACAAAGTAATTTAAATATACAAAAGCACACATCTAATAACATGCGAGTTAGATAGAATTAAACATTTTTTTTCATGTATAAGTCTTACAATGTATCCGTGCTTCTTCAGAAGGTACAGAGATACATTTTTCTCGTGTTCTAAACTTTCCAGCATTTTGACTGTTGGGTTGCTTTGCAAATGTTCTGGAAAAAAAAACAGAAATGTTTGATGAATGAGTATTTGTATTTCTGGCAAATGCATGTTTGCATGGCATATTCTACTGTCAAAATTTATAATTATATATTTCCAAAATGTGAGACACTTCTTCAGTCTTTAGAACATGCACATGTATCAATCCTGGCCGTCGACTGATAAATGCGTGAAACAGCTTTTCCATAATTCAAGCAGATTCAAGACGATTTCGCTATTTCTACAGCAAAGTTTTTTCTCAATGGCTGATTTTTTTCTCTTTTACAATGGTTATCTTTTCAAATTTTTTTATTTTTATATTACCTATTTCTACAAATATTAATATTTCTCTGTTTATCACGCCATATTTACACTTTTTAATTTTTTTGTTTCATGTCTATTTTAGTAATTTATATTTTAATTTATGGTATTATATAGATTCTTTTTTCTTGTGAGATCATATATAAACTTTCGTATCAGATCTTTATGTGCGTAACCACATAGTGATTGTTCTTCTTCTTATATTTTTATGCTTATCAAACTTCTGTTATGATTACCATTTAAAAACTGTTTTATTTTTTTCTAGAATAAAAGAAAACAAACACAATTTGAAAGAACAACCTGTTTTTTTCTGTTTTTTAATCCTTTCATTTTGCAGCATTTCATCGCGAAATTGCTTGTAAGCGCATGCAACGAATTCACTTATTGTCAAGCCATTAGAGAGTGACGATTTGATTGGAATGGCCGGGATCGGGTTGGGTGCGTGTGCCGTTGTGCCTTCCTCGACTCCACTACCATCCGCTTCATTCGAGTTGATTTTCTGCGCCAGTGCAGCGCGTGACTGCTGCGAGTGTCTGTGCTCTGTGCTACAGATGGTCTTCTGTTGTTGTTCGTTCTGTCCGTGGTGCTGGTTGCTAAATTATCAAGCACGGAATTTGAAAAGTTTTCGTTTAACGCTTCCAATTCAACACCATGCGCTATTAATTCGATCGTGTCTGTCAATGTTCAACATTCAACATGAGGAACGTCGATTTGTTAAAAAACATTTATTAGTTTAGCTTTTTGCAAAAATAATCATTATATATGTGGTAAAAAAATGATAAAAAATTTTTTACGAGAACAATCGCCTGAAAGTTAGTGTAAATTGAAGATAAAACAACTGCCACGTCAGACATAAGATGTAAACAGTTGTAGCGCTACACTTACTAATTAAAGATTGAAACGACTCCAAAGATCGGCGCAAATCATGAAATGTGAGGATTTATACTTCAACAGATAGCAATATTGAAAAACTATTTTAAAAACATTTTGGTAGAAAATTATTTAAATATAAAGATAGGAAAAATTAAGTGAACTATCTCATTGATGTGTTTTTTAGAAAAATAATTTCTAATGTGGAATAAAATCATTATAGAATAAAAAAATGAATAAATGAATGTGGAATCCTTTTAATTGAATATAAGTGCATGTGAAATCACTTAATAATATGCCAAATCAAACCATCTGACAACGTTTAAATGTAAAATTTCATTGCCAATAACCTGAGCTGATTAAAAGTGTCAACACTTATGATGTTGTTGAAAATGTCGTTATATAAAATGCTAATAATTTAGCCTTCACTTGCTAATTTTTTATTTTTATTTCATGGTAACTCCGGGGGCATGAAATTGAAGTCAGTTAAAATGCATTCAATGGTAACATTTGATGAGTTGAACTTCTTAACAAGCAACGTTAAAGTAAGCTATGCATTACAATCTGCATTTCAATTAATCATATCTACTGCCATAAAATGCAAACTATCGGAACGCACGTAAATAACAGCGGTGTGTATAAAAATTAAACGTCCAGCCAGCCAAGCATGAGAATGATGACGTCAACAAGTAGGCGGGCAAGTAAATAACATACAACAACAACAATAACAACATCAACAAACAACATCAACATTAACAACATCAACAAACAACATCAACATTAACAGCAAAAATAGCAAAACAAAAACAGCCCAACATTTAAACAATGCAAGAGACAACATCGAACGAACCAGTGAAAAAAGCAAATGTCGATTGAAGCCAAATAAGGCATGAAAAGGCGGAGAGAATTGAGTTTATGGCTAGATGGCAGAAGTTGATAGCAATTTGTTGCAAGACAAGTGAGCAAATTGAATGTATGCAGTTCAGCTTGCATCTTTACATTTCTTTTTTCTTTTACTTCTTCATTTTGTTTGACTTGTAGCTTCAAGTTATCACTTCTATGTAGCCCCAATATAAGACTTCATTGTAGAGGACATCATGTTCGAATATTAAATTGGAATATTTAGATATAAAAGATATATTTTTAATTAAATTGTTTATGTTAGAAAATAAGAAAAATTGATTTTTTTCATTCTAGATTATCGGCATGCTACGTTTGAATATAACTTTTATTAATTAATTTAATTTAATTATCAGTGAAGGAATTTCGAATAACTACTAGCCTAAGAAAGTGAAATTCTCGTTCATTGCTGCAACAAATTGTAAGCAGCTCCTAGATCAATTTAATGCTCCAACGAAATCGACGCCGTAATGCTTTCAAAAAGAAATCTTTATTCAAATATATCGACACATTAAATAAATAATTCATGACAAAATATAAACATACAAATATAATTAACAGTTAGGTTTTATAGGTTTTTTACATTTATATAAAATACAAAAGATCTTTGTATGTGTGTGTTTATGTGTGTGTAAACGCAATTTTAAAAGAATCGATATCTAATATAAACATCAACATTGACAAGGTAGGGAAGATAATAAATGATTAATGTAAAGCTCTAGCCTGATATTTTTATATTTGAAGTTTCGCCTCCATAAGTTTCATTCATTGGCGACCCCAATTTCAAAAGCAGATCGCTCACTCTCTCACTCACTCCCTCACTCACTCACTCATTTCTTCACCCACTTACTCTCTCACTCACTCATTCATTCACGTGCACAGTGCAGCACTACCCTGCTCTTTATAGACTGATAGCGCAAATTCAACTAAGATGATAATGAATTACATGCACATCATTTTGCTGCACCATTAAGTAGTGGTGTTTTTAAAAACATACATCAAGTTAGGACACCAACATCATCAGTAAATGTAAATTATTTTGAAGTTCACAAAACTGCAACTTTACAATTTTTAATAAAAAAAATACAATGCAATGATTTTTATTCGCTCTTGAAAACGAGCAGTGCACAAAAATATACACACGAAATTTAACAAGATACATCCACCTCACCAGAAATTGCTCAAGTTAAAAAAACAAATAATTAGGTATTCATACAAAAAAAAAAGAAATAAAAAATTCAAAAACTAGAAATTAGAGTTTAAATAAACTAAATAAAATTTGCATATTAAGTTTTAAAAAATAAATATAACTGATCAAATTAGTCCATTCAACGCCGAAAAACGATGACATTAATGTCGGCATAAAATATTATTTCAATTTTTATCCTCTAAAAATGATATAAAAGACAAAGACAATATATTAGTTTAGTTAGTTTTGATTTATTAGCAACGTTCAAACGCAGGTGCTTATTATGAATAAAATTATGAAAGTTGAAGATAGTGGCTGCTGGTTCGTTGGTTCGCCATCTGGAACACATTCAGTTGTTAAAATTCAAGTCGTTCGTTGGCCGAAATTATAGTTCTGCGCAAGTTAGAACAAGTCACAATTTTTATTTTTAGGGCTATCTGCTCATCGGAGTTTCGTTTGGTTTTGTTATTGAACAGCAGTTTACGGGTTGCTGTGTGGACGGCATTGTGCTCAAAAACATTTTAAGGGAGGGGAAGAAGTTGACTTTGCACAGTAGGCCTATTGAGTTTGCAAGGATATTTGTCAATTTGAACTTCAGTTGGCAAAAGTTCAACTTTTGATCAAATAAAATATCAAAAAATTTAAAAATTTCACTTTTTTCAATTTCCATGTCGCTGAGATGATTTTGTAGAAGGGCACTTTGTTGTTGAGCCACTGAATATGTCAGAAGATGTTTGTTAGCTTGTGTTTTGTAGTTATTTTGTGACGATTTGTTGTATTGAAACCAAGACAAATAATAATTTGAGGTAAGTTCAACTGTGTAGTTTTATATTTCAACTGTTTCGCATATAATGATTTTAAATAAATCTTCATTCGTAAAGTTATAAACTGATGTATTCAATAATTGACGTTCAATTTATTTTTCATGATTTGTAAATATCATCCATGTTATGTGTTTGTGTGTGTGTTTGTGAGTGTGTCCTAAGTTTCTGTAATAAAAGATCTGATAATGAAAATATATATATATATATATAAATATATATATATATATATATTTATATATATATATATATATATATTTACAATATTCTATAAATTCTACCGAATGTTTGGCGTTAATATGTA
>NW_008704083.1:2976259-2981523 GCF_000326865.2 Helobdella robusta
TTTATACACCAACTTATTAAACAGCATAAAAATTAATTTTCAAACAAAAACTTTAAAATCTCATTATCACCATTTTTATAAATTTTGTCTCGTCCCATTAGGAATGTGCATTTTTATTCTTCCCCCCGAATCCGCCGATACTTTATGCATATAGATACACACACACACCACGCACCACACACACACACACCACGCACCACACACACAAACACACACTGACACTCACACACATATTTCTTTTAAAATATTTATTAGTTGGTTGGTCATAGTTATAGTAACAATAAAAACGTAAAAAATGTATAAATAATTATTTCTCATGTCCATAAAAAGTATCGGAAAAAAGCGAACGATTGACAATGTTAATTAATGCTGGCAGTTCAGCCAGTAAGTCAGAATATAATTCAGCATAATGGGAGGAAATTGAAAATTCAATAAAATATTTCTTCCGTCATTTCAATCAATCATCCTCATCATTCATTTAAACTATTTAATTATTTATGGAGGGTGAGTGTGTTCAGTTTCGAACGCACACAATCAATCAGTCAGTCATCCATCAGTCAATCACACTATCAATCAAATTATTCTTTCTATTTATTTACTACAACCAGAAACTCCATTATAAAATGCACATTAATAAATGAATGAATGAATAAATATTATATTAATAAATATTTATATATATATATATATTAATAATTAAACTAAAATTTAAAAAGATACAATTAAATATAATTTAATATTAAATATTTATGAAAAATATTTTGATCGAACATGTCATGCCTACTTGTATAACAAAATAGCGAAACATCGCCAAGAGTGAAATCAATAAATTTTTCTATTTTTTTTCATAACATAATTTTTCAACACATTTACGGATCGATTTCTTTAATGTATAATAATGTCTGGATGAAATTAAAAGATGAAAGAGAAGTACATCCCAATAAATCTGCTTCAACATTTTCAAACCAGTTCAAATTTTTTTTTTTCATTTTTTTAAAGTTTTTCTTAACATAAACTTAGAAAATTTGCTTAATCATAAACGATATAAACAATTATTTCAAGAATAATAATTTTGTCGATTTGATTAAAAATAAAAAGTAAAAATATTATTTAATCATAAATAATTTCTACATTTCTCCAAATCTTTTCTGAAAAACGGCCCTTGAAGATTATGTTGTCGAGGTTGCCAACACTCACAACAACAAAAATTGAGTTTTCACGAATAACAAACCAAATAACATTAAAATTAATGTTAAAATAATTTAACAATGATAGAAACTTATGAGATGCTGAAATATAAATATCATCAAACAAGAAATTCAATTGGAAACAACATAACTATATGTAAAAAGAATTAGAAATGGATTAGAAATATATTATAAAGCTGAACAAAACCAACATCAATACATTGTTAGCCAACTGCAACAAAGATTGATATCATAACATGAGAACACCACAAAAGCAGAAGGCAAAGAAGCAGAGCAAACATTTTTACATAGCGTCATCGCCATAAAATAGGTTATAAAAAGCATTGAAGACAACAATCATTCCGCATATCGGCAGCAATTTGACGCTATGTTCAGTGATGTGTAGCATAACACCTCATTACACGCAATATTGTTAGCTCACAAATCATCATCCACGTCATCAATCACATTTAGTCCACATCATTACCTTCTCCACATCGCATTCCTGTCTGTTATCTTCAATAGTTTGATGTGCCTTTGCTGTTTTTGATTGCTTTCAAACTTTTTATCTTGTCCGTCCAAGTTTGAATTTGTCAAAAAATTCATTTTTATGTTCCTTTTTTGAAAATTCTAAGTTCAATTTTACAAAAGCAATTTTGTAGAATATGATCTGTAAGCATTTATTTGTTGTCCGCACTCACAAATAATGTCAAAAATAATTTGTGAATTATTCATGGGAAATGTGATGTTATCACAACAAAAAACAACAATATGATGTTATTTTGAGAGTTATAGGAAAGATTATAGGAATATAATAAAGCTGGTGAGACAACTAAGCGAGGGATCAGCCATCAATTCAAACCAACCGCCTTTCAACACGATCCATGCACGCTCAATTAAGCGCAGACTGGAAAATGATGAGTAGAATTAATGGACGATCTTGAGATGATTTTGGTAAGATGAAATTTTACATTTCTTTAACATTAATTTAACATATCGTTATCAGTTTATATTTATTGCAAAAAATTTTTGAATTTATCAGATGATAAAAACCAGCACGATCATAAATAAACCATAATCAAATAAGAAAAAAAACAATGTAAAATTATAAAATTATTATGGTATAATAATAATATTATTAATAATAATAATTATTATTATTATCATTATTATTATATTTCAATGAGAGTTTTTTAATAGAAGAGTACCAACACCATAGAGATACACATTTGTGGGTAACAAAATTAAACTTAACACAGTGAAAGAAATAAAATGAAAGAACAAAAACAGATTCCAATCTTTATTTTCATGTTATCGTTGTTTTAAATTCCATTTTAAAGCTTTTAAATGTTTCTAAGCCTCTGTTTCAGTTTTTATTTGAAAGCCATCATACGCTGGCTGGCCTTTCTTGGCTCAAACTGCAGCAGCAAGGCTACATTTACCATAACAGTTACAACAGGCCAGAGCAACGTAGCAATAAAACAATAGCAACCTTTCAACAATCCACAACAACTTTTCAACAAACCACAACAATCTTTCAACAAACCACAACAATCTTACAACAAACCACGACACCCAAACAAAATAAAATAACCTCACAACTTAGCCAGAACAACATTACAACAAAAGAACAACAACTTTATAACAAAAAATCAATAACCACAACAACAAAACAACAATAATCTTACAGCAAATCACAATAACCTTACAACAAAAAGCTGCTCTACAACGAAACAACAACAATCTTACAACAAAACAACAACAACCTCACAACAAAATATCAAACTTACAACAACCTCACGACAAAATCAGTGGCGGATCTAGCGGGCTTCCATTGTGAGCAGTTTTATTAAAAAAAGTCAGGAAACTTAGCCTTTTGACAGAAAACACTGATTTATATATATATATATATATATATATATATATATATATATATATATATATATATATATATATGTTCGGCGTTAGTTAACTTTTTGTTTAACTTTTCGATTTTTCTAACGGTTGATTGCATATCATTATAAAGTTTCTTGAGTTCAAAACCAAAATTTTTGTTTATTTTATGCATGATAAAACTAAAAAGGTTTTTTCGGTATTCCTATACCATATTCGGTGTTCGAATTGACACGTTGTGTATATAGCCAGAGGCTCAAATATATATATGTACTCTGTATCTACTGTACTTTGATGATTCCTTGTTTGTTCAAAGTGAATACTTGACGCTCATTTAATTAGTTTTACAATCTTCAACTTCGTTCATTAAACGTTGAATCTTTAATCACAAATGTACCTCGTGAAGAAACAACAAACTTAATTTTAAAAAGAATTCATAACTCCCATCTAACAGCCCTAAAAACTCAAGAAAACATCTAATAAAAACTTCTTAAAATTTGTACGGTGGAAGCACCTTCATATAAGCCAGATAACAAGATAGGCAAACAAATAAACGTTTTGTTTGCCAACTTCTACATGGGACATCTGGAAAAAATTATATTCACTAAAAATTTACAATTCAAACCTCAGCTATATGGTAAATATGTGGATGATATCTTCGTCACATACAACAATGATGAAACCATGGACTCGCTTCTGGACCTGTTTAATAAATCTAAATTAAAACATTCAATTGAAAATAAATTACCATTTTGGATGTTTTAGCTCAAAATATAAACAATGAGTATCGATTTGGTTCTGTTTGGTTAGTCGTATGATTATTATTCTTATTATTAATGCAGTTTAACGGCGTTTCAGCGCTACTGGCTATCTTTACGCCCTTTTTTCTTTTGAAACAAAATTGTCTTAGGGTTCTTTTGAGTTTTTTTCAAATATTTTTATATTCTGTCGAGTATTTTTATCTCCTGAAGATAGTATGTTATTAGATTATTGATGTTTTCTCTCTTGAAAATTTTTTCAATATCTGAGGGGTTCTGATATCGTTTCCGAATATCATCATGGTTTTTGCATTCCACCAAGTGTTGTACAGAAAGTTTTTCATCACAAAAGTTGCACGCTGGTGGATTTGTTTTGTTGATTACCCAAGAATGAGTGTATTTTTAACCTATTAATAATTGTCCTCAGTTTACGGTTTAAGCCCTTAGATTCATCTGGATTTTTTTTATAAACACTTGGCATGGATAGTTTAAGATAATTGTTAATCTTATTCCATTCAAGTTGCCATTTCTCATTCATAATTTTTTTTGTCCAAGTTCTTAAATCACTGTATGGAATTGGTACATTTGATATTGGGATAGCATGGGCTTGTGACGCGAGTTGATCTGCTTCTTCGTTGCCATGAATTCCTATGTGACTGGGAATCCACATCAAAGCTTTTTTATTACTATTATTAGTCAAGTTATTTTGTATATTATTTTGTATTTGCTTTATCAGATTATGTTGAGGGCTATATTGATTAAGTGCAGTGATTGCAGATAATGAATCTGAAAATATTAAAAATTTGTTATTATTGAATTTAGATACATAGCTTATCGCCATCTCAATAGCAATGATCTCTGCCGTAAAAATTGATATATAGTTTGGAAGATGTTTCATGAGCTTATGTATAATCTTTGATTGCTGGTAAACAACTATTGCTGCTGTCGTTGAGAACTCCTTTTATGAGCTATCCGTATAAATTTTTGTGGAATTGGGATTTTATGGATTTTTTCTCTAAATAAAATTTTTGCTAAATTTTCATCTTTTACTGTTCTATTTATACTGATATCAACATCCGGATACAGCAATAGCCAAGGCGGGTGTTCATAATCCATTTCTTTCAAAATATTAGTTTTGTTATGACCTTTGATATATTCATTAAGTCTTGCTTGGAATGTTTGTATAGCTTTTGATTTTATTTGATGATTCTGGTTTATAAATTTGTAGTTCTGATTTTCTGGCTGAGAACTAACTTTTAAATAATAATTCAATGCTAACTTTTGATGTCTAAATGTTAAAGGCATCTCCCCAGACAAAACATGTAAACTGCTAGATGGCGAAGTTCTGTAAGCTCCCAAGACTTTTCTTAATGACTCGTTCATTATTGGTTGAAGAATCAATTGGAATTCTTCCTACCAGTTAATT
>NW_008704083.1:2981893-3022519 GCF_000326865.2 Helobdella robusta
AGGGAAATATTGACTTTGTCTATGTTGATTTAGCACTGATGATGATCATTCGGAATCGAAATATGGCCTTATTTGCAGCATGAATTCGAAAAATAAGTTTATTTTAAATTTTAATAAACTAAACGTTCACCAAAAAACTTTAGTGAGAATAATCGAAAAAACGAACTAAAAACATATTAACGCCAAATCTTCGGTAGAATTTATAGAATATTGTAATATATATATATATATATATATATATATATATATATATATATATATATATATATATATACATATATATATCCAAAACCATTGGCTGAACAAAGAGATTATTTGAACATAAAAAGAAATAAGCTTCTTAAGGGTAGATAAGTCTGTTTTGCGTTTATGATGAATCATATCAAACTATTGTTACAAAAATCTTGAACCCTTTTTCATAAAAAATTTAATTAGATTTTTCATAAATGCTAAATATAATTTATTTCAGCAAGTTGTAAAAAAAATTATTTAAAAGGTTTAATTAAACACGTTATAGATGTAAATAAATTTATTTTTCACTTAACAAATAAATTTAAATTTTTAACCGTTGAGAATTTTTATTCATCACAAAACACGAAAGAATCTCATAAATCACCTTTAAAACTTTAAAAGTGAGATTTTATGTGCAGGAAATGAAAAAGGAAGTTGGACCTTAAAATCATGGCGTGCCAAAATGAAATTGCTTTTTTATAGAAAGTCATATTTAGTTTATCGGCCCTGCTCAACACAAATTTAAACATTCCTCATTTAATGCGTTTTAAAAACACACTTTCATATTATTAGGTGTGTATATTTAGTTGCATGCACGCACACATTTTTTTATCTTAAAAATTTTGCTGTTTTAAAAACCCAAATTTCGAAAACTAGACCCAAAATCTGTAAATTTTTATGTTTGAAATATTTTCAGGAAGATGTAACGCGATTTGAACAAGTAGAGTTGTTCGTTATAAACGAAACTAATTCAGTGAACCTTATTTGTTTAATAGACCATAAACGTGTTAGTGGGTTACTAATTGAAATCTACCTGCCCGCATTCAATTGCTTCTAGTCCAGGCATTAAACGGTGTGAACCAGTTGCTATTTTTTAAGTAGAATTTTTTCAGTAGTGAAATTTTTTCAAGAATTTTCAAAGAATATTTTAGTAGAAGTGGAAAAAATCCTGCAAACTAGTTTAGACTTGGAGCGTATTTTAATTTTAAAATTCACATATCGTCAATAATTATTTATAAGCTTTATGAAATGTATTTGATCGAAACAGTTGAGCGATTTACTGCACTTCTTCATTGAATGCATTATTTCTGTGATCATTGGACATTTATTTTAATGCATCATATAGGTTTTAATAAATGTCTTCAATTTGTTAATTATATTATCTTAATATTATTGTCGACTTCAATCTACCGCCACAACATTATTGTGTTCAGAGAAACGTTTGAAACCAATTTGCATGCTTCATCCTCGCGTAAGAATTTTCTCATTTTTGATTTTGTAATTTTGAGCTTGTCCTCATCTATGACTTGTTAAATTTAAATAAATATAATAAAATTTAATAAAATTTATTGACTTGTAAAATTGAATAAATTTTTATCTTTAAGAATTTGATTAAAAATTAATGAGATTTTGCAGATTTAAACAAACAGAACGAACACTATAACTATTATTTTAGTTGTAATTTTTGTAACGAACTGTAATTTCATTTTATTTAATTATTTTCTAAATTGATTCAATTTAAATTTGAGGGCACTTAGAATATAAGCATAAGGATGTACCTAATTTCATTTTTATGAAATATAATTGTTTAAAACAAACTGATGAAAACAAAACAAGCAGGACAAAATCAATTCGAACTAGAACATTAAAATTTCAGAAAATAATTCTATCAAATTTTGTTAAATCATCTCAAGTAAGCTTATGTTAACCACAGCAAGCAACTAATATAATTAAATGAGCTTCTTCATGGAAGGCGTGTGTAGTCGTCAGGACGTGTTGTGTCTAGTTGATATATGAAATAATATTATGCACATTTATACAACAAACAATACCTACACATATCTATACATATCTATATACATATCTATACATATCTATATACATATCTATACATACCTATATATCTATACATATCTAAAATAAATTGTATGAAATATTCTACACAAAAATTGGTTTATTAAAGCTAAATAGTAACTTATTAACTCAACTTTGAATCTACTTCTTATATATATATTATACAATAAATTCTACATATCTGAGCTTTTGGTGGGAGCATTGTCCTTTTTATACATGAAAGATAAATAATGCAATTTAGTTCGTTTGCGTCGTCAGCCCAACCCAGTCCGCGTTTATGTACATGCTTCTGCCACAGCTCACACACGCCTGCCATACCTCACACACGTCTGCCACACCTCACACACGTCTGCCACATCTCACACACGTCTGCCACACCTCACACACGTCTGCCACACCTCACACACGTCTGCCACATCTCACACACGTCTGCCACACCTCACACACGTCTGCCACACCTCACACACGTCCGCCACATTGTTTTTGAATATCAAAATCTTCTTACTTAAACTTATTTCTTAAACTTTTACAATTTTTAAGATTTTTAAATAACATAAATTCGCCTAATTATTTGAACACTTTTTAAATTATCCGTTGAAATATTCCATCTAGATGCAGCACAACTCCTCGCGCTCACAAACTTCTCATGAATTACATTACATCGTCCCGTTCGTTTGTCACTACAGTGGTCTGCTCCTCATGCACGTCACATATGAGGACTAAGGACACGAACAAGTTTTATGTATAAACATATCATATATGCAATATTATATATATATATATATTATAATACATAGAGGTATATAAATGTATATATATATATATATAATTTTAACGCATATGATGCCTATAGATATTAATATTTCTATCGCATTTTAATTTAAAATTTAAAATCATTTTTTGCTTAATTTTACCAATACACATAAATGTCAACTTACTTAAACGCTTTGAAAAGTAAAATATCTACACATCCGTACATACAAAACATATGAAGGCAGTGCAAGTTTTCCTCTTCATGCATTCACTTCACATGGTGCCATTACGTAATCACATCATGTTCTTCTTATCTGGTTAATCATGTAAATTCTTTGCTTTCTTCCAAAAATGTCAAATTTGGCAAGTTCTGCCAATTTATTGCATCCCAACTTATTAATTTAATGCTAGGAGGTGAGCTTTCAAAATTTACACAAAATAAATTTATGGCATTCTGTGCTTAAGGCAGTTTGATTATTTGAGCACTTTATGAAGAAAATATCCGTTTGAAAAAATTAACAAATTATTAACTTTATTTTAATTATTTATTTATTTAGAATAAAATATAAAATATTGACTTGTTAGAAAGATTTTGACAACTGTATGCTCTGCATATGTTGCCGGGTCATGAACTTGCTTGAGTCAGTAAAGAAGATAATGAAGATACACGGATGTGTGTACACGTTAATATGAGATGTATTTATTTCAATGTTTACGTATCTGCCTTTATATGTATTGACTATAAATAAATAGAAAAAAATAAAACAAAACAATATAAATAAATAAACATTAAGTGTTTGCGAGATGGACGTGTATGGCGAAACGTGTGAAATCCATCTGGAGAGCTTGCTCGTTCACTTGTTCATCACAACCGTGAACGTGCCTGTCTGCGTCACGAACGCACACCGCCATCCACACGCTGGAACACTTCCTAAATCCAGAAATGCATGTTTCTCGCCACTAAAGATAAATTCAATTTCGGAGATGAATAAATAACATGCCGCTTCTCACTCCCATGTTACAGTATTGGCGATGCTACTACTACCACCACTTCTTCTTCTTCTTTTTCTTCTTCTTCTTTTTCTTCCTGGTAATGACCACCATTTGTGCTTCTACGTCTATTTTATATAATACAATTGGAACTGCTATATTACTTAATTTAAGATAAAAGTTTTATGATACATTTTACGTAGAACTCTTGTTAGTTTTAATTTTTTAATTTAAGATAATTTTATTTTAATAGTTTGTTTGAGAATTGCGTTGGATATTTCGGATTGGATGCTCAACGCTTCGGTAGATGTTATTGTTAAGATAAGCAGGCGTTTGAAACAATTATGAATTAAATAATATAATTGTGGCTGTTACAACTAAGGTTTATACCTCCATAATGTGTCATTTGCGTCCAAGCACAAAAAATGTTCTCCCACAATATTAAAAAAAATTATTGCAACTTGTTTATTTATTTTACCCAACATCGTAAAATTATCTCGGCATGTAAGTACCGTGTATCTTAACATTACACCACAGATGCGAGGTATCCTCTGAGTGTTTGTTCTTCATCATTAAAGAGTGGTCGCTGCACGTGAACACTTTGCAGCAGAACACATGTCACGCGTTCTTTCTTTATCTCTCTTATCACGTCTTTGCTGCTAACGTTTGCATTAACGTTACTCAGTATCTTTAGGGCACTATAACTTTTTCACTTATGATTTTTTGCGTCCTAAGTAGCTATTAGCTATTAGTTATCATTACACAGACTCCTAACTGTATAACGGAATGCAAAAAAAAATCATTCATTTAAAATTAAAAATATATATTAAAATTATTCCTCTCGACACCAAAGTTGCACCAGCAACTGTCCTCAAATGAAAGTAATTTTACGGTTGCTGCATGCTTCAGAGTAACATGTGACGTGACCTTTCAAATGCTAACTCCACATCATGCCAGCCAAACATTTTTTTCATTTTTTGTGTTTTTTAACTTTTTGAATATATTTTTCATGTAGAAGCGTTTTTTGTGTGCAAATGAAGACAACAACAACAAAAAAGCATGAGCATCAATTAATTGAATCAAACAATTTCATGCGAACAACTGAATTTGATGTATTTTCATGAAATTTCAACGCGGTTTGGCAAGGCCTGGCCAGTTAAGTTCAGGATTCCGTGTGCAAATAGTTGCTCAATTTTGAGTTTAATAGCAGTTAATAAAAATTTAAATAATTTTGTAAAATGAATGAAACATGGAAGCAAAAAAAGATTAAGTTAATTCTTGTATGTTGTAATAATTTTCAAACATCATAAATTCCAAAACCCCATTTTTGATATGATTGTTTTGGTGTAAAATTACTTCATTTAATATTGAAAGTCTGTTTAATCATTTGGGTTTGGGTTATAAAATTATGAATAAAACAAACAAATGCAACAATTTGAAGAAATAACTGCAATAAACAAGAGCAACGAACAACTGCAACCAACAATTTCAACAAAGAACAGCAGTCAACTACTTCAACAAACAAAACCACAACAAAAACCACAACGAGCAACTGCTACAAACAGCTGCCACACACAACTGCAACAAGACAAGAAAGAGCGATTCAAAGAGAACGTCGATATAATTGAAAAGCATTCTGTAAGCAATTGGACCTCCATATCTGATGGCACGTCACATTCTTCATCACGTTTTCACCGCTCCTTTCCTTCCTGAAGCCACAAAATTGAACATAAACAAATAACAACAAGTTATTAATAGCAGAATTTAAAATATGAATATAGAACAAATTTTATGTAAGTTGATAACGTCAGTTGATAACAGCACAAAATATAGAAGTTGTAGGTATATAGAGATTATCTATTTTTGTCTGCTCACACATTCAGCTATAAAGTGAAATAATTAGAAATAATATGTTCATCAATTTAAGTTATTTTTTGCAATTTTGTTTTATTTGGTGGCAATGTATCTGGATACCAACTATGTTTGAAATTTAGATTGTCAGCAACTACCATCAAACATTCACACGCAATTGTACCGAAGGACACAAGAACAGTCGGTACACGTAAGCACACGCACGTCAACGCATCTCACGCATTGTGTATGTCAGTCAACTCTTTGCCTTGCATCCAGAGCTGCAAAACCAATTTTTATTAAAGTTAGGTTTTTTAGATTTTTTTAAAAAACCTAAATTTTTTTTACATGTTGAAATTTTAGGTTTTTTAGAAAAAATTCAGAAAACAAAACTTTAAAAGCAGTTTTTTATCCAATTTTGATTAATAAGATATGAGATAAGATATTAATAAGATTTTTGACAATGATAGATTTTACAGAACAATTTTTTTCAGTGTTCATATTAAGTGGTTAAGAGTGTGGTTTCAATCAATCTAGTGAGGAATGGATGCTCTGAAATTGATATCTGAAAGTTGAAAAATTTTTAGAAGAATTTTTTAAACAAATTTTTAAAATGTACTTTTTTATCATTAATTTTGTTAAAAAATCAATATAAATTTTTCAATTACGTTTTGTGAAACAGAAAATGTAAATTTTGTTGATCACTTTATAAAATCTAAAAAAAAACCTATAAGCTTTCAAATAACCTACAAAAACTTAATAAACCTAAAACCTAGAAAAAAAAATTAAATCTAGATTTTTAACAGCTCAGGTTTCATCCATTTATGCAATGCAGAACCATTTAACCATAAAAACAATTTTGCCGCCCAGTACCAAGTATGTATCTAATAATTTTCATATTAATAATATGTTGTCAATAAGCTCAGGCTATTTGTATATCTCTTAGCACATTGAAATGACATTCAAGCCAATAAACAACTAGATATTTAAATTGTCAAAAATATTTAATTACGACATCAATAATAAACAACATCATTCGTATTCACATGTATAGTTCCAACGTATTTTTCCTCAACCCACGCACTCCAATCTAGCCCTACCAGCAAAATAAACATTCCTATAGAATGCACCTAATATCCATTCCCGCCCCACAGGCACATGGTACCCACTCCCCGGCCTCACAACAGTACAACCCATAAACAAGCAAACAAACCGCATGTTTTCATCTTTTGATATCTTTATAAAATATTGAATTTTCATTTAAATTTGAATCAGATTATAAATTTATTATTCTTGAGTCAGCGAACTTTTAATATTAATGGTGATAGAGTTGCACCATAGCAAAGATAAGAACTGGCTTGGGTCGTAGGACACACAAGCATTCATAAACAAAAGCGTATATACATATGCATAACAACATATTATATACACCTACACGTACATACTTCAGAATCATGTTGCAACATGGAATGCAACAGCTAGCCACTTCCTGATTCAACCGACCAACGCAGGACGACACCCCAAGATGTCAAACAACAACAACAACAACAATATATCCTAAGCATCACCTAACAAGAAAGCAATGCCACTCACACCAGCCAGGACCTCTGCCGATCACTGCTTAAATGTTTACATCAATTGCTCACCGTGCGTTCTTCAAATTCCTCAGCGATGATGATTATCAGTTACAACTACACTGATAACACCTGAATACAACCTTCTCTTTATTTTATCTTTTTGCTTTACTATTGTGTGACTTTCAAACGTTAGCCAAAAACCAATCAATGATTTTAAAAATATTATAATACTCGTGCACACACAAACACAAAATAAATTTATTTATTTATTTGTTTTAGTAAATTTCGGTAGTTTGTCTTGTTGAATTCGATCGCTCTCTTCATTTTGTTCATTTATTTTTATAATATTAAGAATGTCGTTGAACTTCTAAAATTGTTGGTAATGCTATTCAGGCAATTATTAATATTGGATTTCAAATTATCGTTGATCTTAGTTGTTAAAATGGTGTGTCAAATTGGGATGGACACGTTACGCACCATGTTCCATCATGAATTTTCAACTCTTTTTAAATTTTGTTTATATATATTTATCTGTATATGTGTGGGTATGTGTATATGTATAATGTGTGAATGTTTTACTTAACAGCGTGTTTACGTATGGTATGTGCCATGGCAAACAAATAAGTACACTGCAAGTGAATAGAGACAACAACATTAGAAGCAGAGCACGGAGTGGGTAGAATGTGTATAACGACAATATCAACAACAACAACGGCAATAATAATACTAACAAAAACAGCATCAGCAGTAATAACAACAACAGCATCACCGCCGACAACATAATCCGACTACATCTTTCTATATGACTATCGCATGTATCTCTTCTGCTAACACCATTCTTCAGTTAGATTAATGTGGCTGATGTTTGCTTCTCTCACATCGGATGTTGTTCCGTCCTGTCTGTATTAAGCTGTCTGAATGTTGAATGAGCCTCAGATCTCATTCATTGTTGTTTGGTCGAGTTTTTTGAGTGAGTTAAATTAATTGGCACTCTTTTCATGTTATAACTGTTTTATAAGTTAAAACCAAAAATTTATGACTAACTTGTTTCTTTTAATGTTGCTTCTTATCCAAATCTGCCAATCCAAGTGATGCTTCAATTTTTGTTAATTTTTTACTTGTTCTTTGGTTTCCTCTTGTTCTTCTCTTTGTTCTTTTTTTTGTTTGGTTGTTGTGATCAGTCTTTGCGCTGAGGTTAACAAGGGGGCAGCCTGTGTTGAATCCAGATGACCCCTCAATGTGTTTTGCATTTACAATAATTTACAACTTGGGCTTGCGAAGAAACTTTTCATGAAATTTACAAACATTTCTACATTTTGAACATGCTACGTTTTGCATGTTAGCGTTGAAGATTATATTCGGTGTACCTTGTATAAGTTTTTAAAAACAAGTACCTCAAATACAAGGGAATGATTGTGTTTGATTCAATTTTTCAAGACTGTAATGTAGTGGTAAGGTTTTATACACTTGGTTGTACTGTTTTATGATGTTTTTAAAGTCTTCCACTATACACTCTGATTTGTTTCGTTCTTTATATTGCAGTTCCGTCAAACGCAAAGCTGCTTAAATGTTATTCAATACTTATAACTAAGCACTCGTTCCACAAAGGCTGTACCATCTTGCTTCACATTACGTATGCACACACAAACACCGCATCATAAGCCTATGAATAAGTTTGACTTTCGGACAGGCAGTATTCGAACCATTTAATGCCAACCATTTGGTAAAATTTATAAAATACACACACATTTATACATATTTATGTGTGTATGAGTGTGTGCATGTGTGTGTTTTTGTGAGTGTGTGTGTATGTGTGTGTGTATGTGTGTGTGTATGTGTGGAAGTGCATTGAAGTGTCCATGAGGGTAGCACAGACATGGGAGTGCTGTAGTGAGCGTGAAGACTACAAAGCAAATGATGTAAGTCACGTCAATTTGTTGAGTGTTTGATGCAGGCTGAGATGAAAGCTCGCAAGGATGAGAGGAAAATATTTTGTGGTGGGATTTTCAAGGCAACATTCGATCACTCTCTCTCTCTTTCTCTCTCTTTCTCTCCTCTTTCTGTTGTTCTTATTAACATAAAATTGTTCAAGTCCAAATCAAAAATCTGAAAAATCTAATCAAGCGTTGTATTTTGATGAACTTGCACGGTAAATATTCTTGAGCTTCATCAAATCATTAAATCACATTATATATATATATATATATATATATATATATATATATACTTATTAGTATTACGTAAAGTTTTACATTGGTTTTATTAATTCATTTATTTACTCTACTAAATAATTTAATAAGTATCTATTCATAATTTGTTATATATATATTTATATATATATATATATATATATAATTTTGACATATTAATGTAATCACACTTCCGGTCTACTTGTCATGTTTGCAATTATTTAATATCAATACTATCAATACGAAGTTCTCTTCCAACGCAGATTGATGGTTGTGGAAGCTTAAAGTGCACGAAGCACATGATGTCGTAGCGTACGTCTGCTGCCCCACTAACCACCAACAGCCGCTTAACTAACCACCGACAGCCGCCCCACTAACCACCGACAGCCTCTTCACTAACAACCGACAGCCGCCCCACTAACCACCGACAGCCGCTTCACTAACCACCAACAGCTGCCCCACTAACCACCGACAGCATTTTGTAATGGAGGAGGCGCGAATGTGTTAAAGGCAATAACGGAGCAATTATTTACGCAAAATAAACTTTCCTAATGAGAACAGCCTGAATGTCTCACGCGGAGTTTCATGTTTTGTACTGCCGTTCACTTTTTTATTATGGCTGGTTTGTTTGATGGAATTGTTTGAGGAAGAATCAATTATTTCATTAGTAGACGCTTAAGAATTTAAATTTGGAATATAAATTTGTAAAATTTTAATTATTTGAAGAAGATATTTCTGTATGAAAATTGTAATGGATGTACCAAGAAGTAAAATATAAACGGACAGAGTGAATAATTAGGAGGACGAACATGTGAGATGACCCGAAATATATCCTCATTACTCGAAGACATCGGCCATCAACTGTCAGTCGCCAAATCAATAATCATCTCGGCAGCAAAAATAACAACACGATACAACATGCAACAACGAATTATTTTCAACATCGCTCGTATGTCGAGAATAATTTAAAAAATGCTGGGAGCACAATTCACATTAGTTCAAGTTTGTTCATTTATGACATAATGTTCTTTTTAAATTTCCAATTTTGACACAAAACACGAATCAAATAGAACGCAGAACCGCAGCAAAACAAATAGCAGAATCTATTCTAAAAAAAAATAAAAAAAAAAAAATCTTTGGTTTGCTGGAGTTTCGCTTTTTACATCTTTCAATCAAATTTTACAAATAAATTTTAAAATATCACAAAGTTTTCAAATTAATAAAAACTATTTAATGAAAAATGTTTTGAAATTTTTCTTTTAAAAAGGTGGCCTAAATTAGTTATTTGTGTTATTTGTTTAAATATTTTTAATAAAAATTATTCAAATTATTTTTCTACTGTTGCATTAAAAACACCACCACGTTATCTGGTGTCTCAATTTTTTTTATTTTAATTTAGAAAAATTACTTTGTTGACAAATCAAACATCAAATAACAATATTAGATGAATTTGACGGTGTCCGGAAAATTCATCGTGGAAAATTCATCGTGGCAAATTCATCGTGGGAAAATTCATCGTGAGGGAAAATTCAACGTGGGAAAATTCATCGTGGGAAAATTCATCGTGGGGGAAAATTCATCGTGGGAAAATTCATCGTGGGGGAAAATTCATCGTGGAAAAATTTATCGTGGGGGAAAATTCTTCGAGGGGGAAAATTCATAGTGGGGTAAAATTTATTGTGAAAAACAGTTTTTGCAATTACACACCTTACACACCCCATGAATGTTGTAGATTATAAATACGTAGTTTGAGGACTTTTCTATCCTTAACCTTTTCTGTAATGAAATTTAAAACAACTCAACTCAAAAATGTGTTTATTTTGCAACCATGTCAATGAAATCATGTCAATGAAAATGTCAATGAAATTCAACCATGTCAATGAAAATTTGCAAGTATGTCAAGAGAGATGCGCCTAGAAGTTAAAATTATGGGCCAATTCACGAAGATAATCCATTCTATCACGGTTATCGTAATCTTGTACTATACGTTTAATTCGAACTGCCATGTCTCGATAAACCTTTTTGCTTGGAGGCGGATTGGCACCAGCAACATACTGTTCTATTTTTCCTTCATTTAAAGCTTGTTCGTCTTTCAAGGATGAAATGAATTTCCATACTGTTGGATGGCTAGCTCCAATTAGCTCACTAAAGGCTCTGTGCCACCCTTCGCAGAAATTGTTGGTTTTTGGCAAGCCATTGAGAGCAGCATTGTAGCAGTTTCACAGGTCGTATGCAAAACGTGGAGGTCTGCGTTGTTGACGCCGATTAGGTCTTCCAATCCAAGTGTCCTCAAAATAGTCTAAAACAGATTGAGCTTCCACTGGTTAAGACCATCATTGCTATCAAACATAAGAAATTGATCATCATGGTGTGTAATTTGATAGTCATTAGGGATGACTAGGTCCACCAAAGAATTTGGATTCGGTGGTGCACGATCAGCAAGACGCCTGGTATTTCGAATAGTCTTTTTAAGTATAGAAATATTTGGCATTAGGCCAGAAGCCGCCTGAGAAAGGCTAATAAAAGAATTGGTGATAATTCGTTGAGGAACATCCTGCGTTTCCCTAGCATCATTTTTCATTTGATTCACAACCTTAACAACTTCGACCCGAGCAGCATTTCCTGCGTGGTTATGTTCACCGACTCTCTTTACAATTTTGTCATGACGAGTATGCAAACGTGCCCGACATACAAGATTTTGATATTGATCACATTTCCAGAAAGTTTTTTCTTCTGTAGCCGCATCTTTTACGAACAAGTGACCTGAGTCAATTAATTTTCTTTTTCCTTTTTCACTGTACACGAATTCTAGTGACATTTTTACACAAAGATTAGCGAATCGTGATGCAAAAACTACTTCCTCATTTCTGACACACTTCACATACAGTATTTTATTATAGACTTTTACTTAACTTACTCAGACACGTCCGACGTCCGCGGTCCACCTTTGTATATATTTTCTATTTTATATACCATACTAAGGGTATACAAATAATAGTATTAATAAGCATGGATGCTATACGTTGCCTATTGATATAACCTCCAATACAGTATAATTTGTATATTATACGTATATATTATATACGTTATATGTTATATACGATATATACGATGAATTTCACTCCATGGTGAATTTTACCCCACCACGATGAATTTTTCCACGATGAATTTTACCCCACGATGAATTTTTCCACGATGAATTTTCCACGATGAATTTTACCCAACGATGAATTTTACCCCACGATGAATTTTCCCGCGATGAATTTTCCACGATAAATTTTCCCACGATGAATTTTCCACGATGAATTTTCCGTAAACCGAATTTGACTGAATTGCCATTCCACCTATGCTTATTTTGAAGCAAGAAATGAACGGACTAAGGACTTTGAAATCCAAAATATTTTGATACATATTGGTTCCGAAGTTAAATTCGTTCGGATTAGAATCTAGCAGATTCTCATCCAGGCTGTACGTGTACTTGAAGGAAAATCAATTATGTTGATTCAGTATTAGATATCTCGCAACCAACCAAGAAACACTCCACTCCAATTACAAACTCAATCAATTTAGAATAACGCATATACCAACAATATTAACAACATTCAGTCAGGTCAAAAAAAATATCTGCTATTTAAATTTAATTTGTTCAAATTTCAGGTTTTTATTACTAGTTCAAACTTGATTCTTTTTATCAATAATTAATTAATTGTGGATTTGCCTAAAACGGATCTGTGGCCTTATATTAAATCGTAATATTTTTGCGATGTTCCAGAATTCTGGCAGAAACCAACATTCAGAGCCCCTACATTCTTAATTCAAATCAATGGTACCATATTTTTCAATACGCTTGCAAGTCAGTCACAACGGAACGTACAACAGCAACCACGCAGCCATGCAGAGGAGCATCAACACATTCTTCGGAGGCAACGCATCTTAGCACAGCGTGAAAAACGATAAAAATTAATGAAAGTGACGTCACAACCACAAACTACCACGCCACACAAGGACGCCACAACCACACGTCAACACAACATGTTAAAGTGGCAACCACACCACGCTATGACGTCACAACCACACTACTACACCACATGTATAAATAGGACAACTCGTAAAAAGTGGTTGCTGTTATTAGCAGTTATTGTTACGCAACTTCCAGAAAGTTAATGTAATTGACAATTCAAATGTATTAAAACACAATTGGAACAAAATCACATTAAAGAGATAAAAATTATTGTTTAGCGTTGAACATAACATAATCCTGCTCAACAAAAGTTATTCTGATCAACAATAAAACGCATTTGTGTTTGCAACATTAACAACAACGTGATGGCAACATCAACAACAACATGTTAGCAAAATTAACAACATCTTGTTGGCAACATTACCAACAACATGTTGACGATATTAACAACAACATGCTGGCAACACTAACAAAATGTTGGCAACATAAACAACGACATGCTGGCAACGTTAACAGGATGTTTTGCCACATGAACACATTTTAATTTGAACTTAACTAAAAATTCAGCATAATAAACTATGTATGAGGACAACAACAGCCAGAAATGAAATGATTTAACTTAGAGTTAAGAGAATGAGCCCTGTTGACCAAACGTTTTCTGACCAACTGAAACGAATTGACGACATCAATAACATTAGTTAACGCACGAATCGACATTCAAAACAACAGCAACAACAGCAGCAACAACAACAACAGCAACAACAACAGCAACAACAGCAACAACAACAACAACAGCAACAACAACAGCAGCGACATAACATCTTTCAGAACAACATCTTTGCCGCAACGAATATAATTTGGAAATTTTTAAAACAAAGACCAACAACACAACATTCTTTTCGCCACACTTCCTGCAGCGAGCAATCTCACACATACGAAGGAAAGCAAATGACAGGCACACATCCACGCAAACAACACCAGCACGCAAAATCAAAAGAAGCTCGCCTGCACAACACAGCGTCAAATTAGTATTATAAAGATTGTAATATACGACCTGCCTGAAATAACGTTTGGTGGCGGAAATTGCAGGGTAGATCTAATTCCCGGCTGAAAAAAACCGGAATTTGCAAAAAATAAACAGATGGTTTAGAACGAACATCTGAGCAAAAATGCCGATAACAAGAAAAAATGTGTTGGGAAGTGAGTGAGTGAGTGAGTTAGTGAGTGAGTGAGTGAGTGAGTGAGTGAGTGAGTGAGTGAGTGAGTGAGTGAGTGAGTGAGTGAGTGAGTGAGTGAGTGAGTGAGTGAGTGAGTGAGTGAGTGAGTGAGTGAGTGAGTGAGTGAGTGAGTGAGTGAGTGAGTGAGTGAGTGAGTGAGTGAGTGAGTGAGTGAGTGAGTGAGTGAGTGAGTGAGTGAGTGAGTGAGTGAGTGAGTGAGTTGGTGAGTGGATGAGTGAGTTGGTGAGTGGATGAGTGAATGAATGAGTGGGCGAATGAGTGAATGAAAAAGTGAGTGAGTAAAACTTCTGAAAAGTTTTAACTGGTTGGTAACTATGAAAATAATTTGGACAGGAAGACTTGATCAGCATAATCCATTTAATGAAACCTCAATAAAATGGTATCAATTATTGTTAGCGTGTTTAGTCTTATGACCACGTGAGTTTGAAATTGTTTTTTATGAAGCGAATCAGTTTGAAAACATAAAACGATTCGGTTTGGTAGACTGGACACGCAAACAGACGTAATGTACCGAATGCTCGGGTAAGCGTAGGTGTAAGCCGACTGGTCTGTATGGGTTAGTTTTTGTTTGTTATGTGCAGTGGCGGGTCCAGACAACTTTTGAAAAAATGAGAGCAAAGATTTTCGAGGAAAACATTTGACGACCGAGGGGAAAATTTCAAATTTCAAAAAAAATTTAATTGACGACCGAGGAAATTTTATAATCAAAGTTGAGGACCGGAAGGAAGAAATTTTTACAGATTTGTTAAGGAAATGTTTTACAAATTTTTGGTAACGTGGTCAAAATTTTATTTTAAATCTTTTTTTAGGCTTATAATGTCACTTTTTTCTTCAAAAACAGTAGTGGTTTCGTTAAAACAACGACTTTTATTAACTTTTATCACAAATGACGCTAATGAAGCTGGCCTCTCCGACCTTTCTAGATTCACCAGTTTCAAATGACAAAGTTCACAACTTAAAATTGAATAACATAACATAATATAACATAACAAAGATTTTTATAGTGATCCAAAAAGTCTGTTACAGGACCACCCTGAGACTTTTTTTTATATCCTACTTTTGCCAAGTTTGCTTTAAAGTTATTAGTAGCTCTGCGCATATTATTTCATCTCCCAGTTTGTTCCACTCGTTGACAAATCTGTAGCTAAAGAACTTTTGCTTCATCGATCCTGAGCTTTTTTTTAAGATCTTATATTTATGCCGCCTTGTTTTATTATTCATCTTAAGCTCAAAAAATTTCACTTATTCTAAATCCTCCTCCATAGTGATGATTTTGTGTGCCTGAATCAAATCTCCTCTTCTTCTCTTTTCTAATGTTGTCAATCCACAAACTTTTAATCTGTCTTCATATGTAATTTTGAGACACTCCTTCATCATTCTCGTTGCTCTCCTTTGAATATTCTCATGCACATGTTTGTCCTTTTGTATGTCTGGATTCCAAAGCTGAACGCAGTACTCCAACGTAGGTCGAACCAATGCTTTATATAGGTTCAATATGACAATCATATCTCTGCTTTTACTGTTTTTTTATCATACCCGGAGTCCCGTTTTCACTTTTAGCTGCCTCGATGCATTGCCTCGCTACCTTACCATTCCGATGATTTATCACCCCAAGATCCTTTTCCTCCACTATACTTTTAAGTGGTATATCTCCAAGTTTAAATACGCTTGTCTTGTTGTTTGCTTCCATATGTACGACTAAACATTTGTTAGTGTTGAATACCATCTGCCAATCCTCAGCCCATTTACATATTTTGTGCAAATTGCATGCTAGAATTTCAATATCTTTATCGTTGTCTACAACAACACACAACTTAGTGTCATTTGCAAATTTTGAAATTTTAGGCTTTATTTCCATATCAATAGCAATATCATTGATGTATATTACAAATAGCAACCGTCCTAATACGGATCCTTGAGGAACCCCACTTGTAACATTGCTCCAGTTTGAAAAACTTCCTCCAACACCAACTTTTTTTGCCAGTTGTCAATTTTGTAACCAGTTTGAAATCGACTTTGGTGTGTTTTCTGTGATCCCACTTGCCTCTAATTTTAAGGCCAAACATTTATGCTGTACCTTATCGAAAGCCTTAGAATAAGAACATATAATAAATAATAAATCTTACTAAGAAAGTTTATTCAGCAGTTTATACAAACTAATCAATATATTACAAAATTTAATCCAAGGTTGAAAATAGGCAAAGGTTCGTTTTGTTAGTCGATCAATGAATGAATGTTGATTAATTTGTGATGTGGCGTGCGTGAGGTGAGGCAGGTTCAACATATTGCGTGTTCGTCTTCTTAAGTGCTCGCTACTCCGCTGATCTCGTCAGGGTTGGGTTAATTAATTCCAACAATGAAAATTTCTACATCGAAGTGAGATTTTTTTAATTAAAATACAGAAAAAATGAAAAAGAAGTGAAATTTTTTCAAGTGATTTTTATTATTTAATAAATATTAAAATAAATTAAAGTAAAATATAATATAATATAATAATAAATCCAGTTGGTTCTGCAGACAACACACAAAGTGACAGCTTGGACTGAATTGTTGCGAAATGTTTCGCCTTTTAAAATTTTCCATACTTTTTTTTAGAAAATATAAAAAATCACATTTGTGTCAAAAATCAGTTGAAACTTTTAAAACAGATTAAAAAATTTAAAATCAAAGAACTATGAATGAAAAAGTAAATTTAAAAACAATTAGAAAATTATTTTACAAGTTAAAATTTTTTGTTTTTAATAAATAACCTGATTTATGATGTTTTTATGTTTCAGGCAAAAAGCTTGAAACCTATAAAATGTATATTCTCATTAAAAAAACGAACTCCGAGTTTGATTAGAAGAGACAACAAACGCACGCACGTGTTAACAGCCAAACGGCAATCTTCTTTAAAATACGTTTGCAGAAGATATTCTATCAATTATAGAATGCCAATTTTTGCGGGACTGAAAGCATGACTCAGCAGCACAAAAGGACTGCGTGAGAAACTTTATGCGTAACTTGTGACGCAAGTCATATTTGATATCGTATCACAATTGGATTCGTTCCAGGGAAGTATCAACGAGGCATTTGATAGAGACAAAAAGATTTCAATTCGATGACATGAATCAAAGAAATGACATCGTTGTTTCATTAGGAGGTTGAATATAAGCGTAGCAAAGCAACAGTGAGTCTAAGAAATGTTTACAATCTAACAATAAAGGGCAACACATAAAAAAATTGTCCATGTATGATTCACTGTTTGGCCTAAAAATAACTCTAGATTTGCCGCCAAATTGTTAAGTCAGTAACTATCGTAAAATCATCCAATGTTTACACAAACCTAGGACCAAATTATGAACATACATCATGTGTGGGTGTGAACATGTTTGTACGTTAACACAAATGTGTGTTTCTTTATGTTTTTTATATGTTGTTCATTTCTTTCATGCAGTATTTTATTCATTCACGCAAACTCTATATCGTTCGTACGTATGCATCCATGCTTGTTGCGTGAGGAGTGTAGGGAATGAATGAATGAATGAATGAATGAATGAATGAATGAATGAATGAATGAATGAATGAATGAATGAATGAATGAATGAATGAATGAATGAATGAATGAATGAACGAATGAACGAACGAACGAACGAATGAACGAATGTAACATACGTGGTGTGAGTACGTACATGACTGCACACATGCATGTTGTGTTGGTACACGGATGCCGATATATTAGCTACATACTAGCTATTTATAGTAGTTTACTATTTCGGAGTCTATTGTTAATATCATATATAGAAGAAGGACGTACGTTTGGTTAGCCAAACATAAATACATGACATGTGCGTTGTGAGTACCAGACAGAACACACACACACGATGCATGTACGTACATGTAAGTATAATGTTGTTGTTCACGAGGGATTCATGCAAAATTGCTCTTCTGTCCCTGCTTCATTGATTGATGTTTTTGCTTTTTGAACAAATTTTTCTTCTTCAAGAATTATTTTTTCTTTTTCCATCAATGTTTCACGATGTTCATAATGAAAATTTAACTTGACGTTTATTTAAAATTTTCTTATACATATTCTATTGACAGTTTAACGGTACGCGGAACGTAAAGGTCGGTTATGCTGAATAATTGAAAACATTCCTTTCCGTTTTTTAATCTTAATTGCACGCCAGTCCTCTTCCATCTGACATCCATTGGCCTTTATTTTAACAAAAATTCATTTGTGAAGACTTGTTTTGCAGACGCAACTTTTATGAATTAAAAAAAGCTAATAGTCATCATAAATATACAAAGTTTCTTGGAAATTTAGAAATTTACAAAGTATAAAATTCTGAACAGTATAAATCTACCTAGCGTGAAATAGATGAAATAAATTTGTTGACAACTCATAAACCTCACTCAATTAAAACAACCTATCAAAATTTGAATTCGAACCGTTTATAATCGCCTAGATAGTAAACAAAATTATGTCGATAATCATGATGACGATGAAGATGAAGAAAAAGATGATGAAGGTGAGGATGTAAAAACAAAGATGATGATGAGCATGATGAGGATAAAGATGGTAAAAAAAAGATGAGGATGGTGATTGTGGTGGAGATGAGGATGATGAGGAGGAGAAGGCGTGGTCAGAGCTTCAGGTTTTTTTATTTTGTGTCTCTGCAAGTGCTCGAGCGAGGTTGAATGTTTCTGTCAGTGCACTTGATTCAGTTCATATAAAAATTAAAATTTAAATTTGAGGATTTTGTTTAATTTAAGCAACTATGCCAGGAGTTTAAGAAAATCAATCATATGCAGCTTAATGGCGTTTCAGGACACAAGCATCTGCATACACGCCATCAATTTGTGTCGTGATTTCCTTTCTTCACAATTGAATATATTCTGAAAAATTTTTTTAACCTTGTCATGCATTGTTTCTTTTGTTAAATTATAAATCAATGTACTAATTTTTATTAAATTTCAAGATAACAATGAAGCTCTACTATTTTTCACAAGCAGTTACCTCCACACACAAGCAAGCAAGTAGGCTTAAGTTGGCAACCATGGCGCACCATTCCATCTATGAAGAACTTTTAATAATTAAAAAGATTTTCAAACTGCATAACTCAAATTAATATCAAACTAGAAATTAATTTATAAACAAAAAATTCATGGTACAAGAAGATTTTCACTATTTTTTCCATAATACTGATGAAACATTTAGAGGCACAACCAGAACTTTAAATTATGGTTAAAAATGTGTAAAAAATCAAAATCGAAGCATTTTCGTTGTTCCACTTTTTAAACAAGTTTTCTATTAAACCCAATGTTTTTTTATAAACCTTCGCCAAATCTTATTGTTATGAGTGAGACTGTAACAGTTACCAATAGAATTTTGCCATCTTCTTCCTTTTCAGATAGTTGATGGCTTGACATCACGTGGATTGTTGCCGCTACCGAATTTCCACTCCCTGATGCAAACACACCCCTGCCCTAACCCTAACTCCACTAATTAAATACTAAGTAATTATTAATTATCAATTGATTATCTAAATATTTTGGCAATCCATCCAGCCGTTTTACAAAAACATACCATCACCAAAATTATTGTTGTAACAAATAAATAATTTATGTGCGTTTGTGCTTTGAATGGCTATCGGCATGTATGCAATACACTGTAATGTCTCAAAGATGTCTGGCAGAGCAGCATATTCGTCCACGCTCTGTGCTATATAAAAGCTCACCACGAGCCTTCCTTATTAAAACAATTCTGCCATCCATCCGAACAAATTTAATTTTAAATTGAGTTTTTGTCTCTAAAAATTCTGTCTAACAGTTTTTTATTTGTTTTGCCTGAAAAGAAAACGTTCGATCGTGAAAAAATTTGCGAATAAATTTAATTTATGTATATAAATTTATTTATTTGTATCAAATATACAATTAGAAAATCAATTTCAACGTTCAAACGTAGATCAGAGCCTTCACCAAACAACAAAATAATCAATACTAGTTTACCAAATTTTTTATAAACAATCGTACGTATTCAAGTAACGTTTTGTTGACAGATTGATAAGGGGGTTTTATGTGAACAATCTGAACATATCTTGATAATTAACACGTCCAATAGCATATCAACATGAGCCATCTAACAAATACTCGATATTTCAACTGAGCGACAATCATGGATGCGAATGATGTAAGAAAATCCAATGGATTTGTCTCCAACATCAACATTAAATTTATTTTTTACTTCGCAATTTGTGGTTACCAACCAGTGGATCCAAGCAGCAATCTTCAAGTTGGTTTCAACGATTCGATCGTTACACCATCTATGTTATCAACAGTGCAATCTTCTTTCACGATGATTGAAAACAAAAGTAATTCAACAACAAACTTATTATTGTCAACATCAACCATATCATCAACGTCATCATCGTCAGCTTCTGCAAGTGAAAACACCAAAGATTCAACAGGTTTGAACCATGATGACTCACAACACATTTCTAGGGACCTCTTACTACCACAAAGTTTGATATCCCATGTGCCAACAGCGCCACCAGCTACGTCCACCACAACTTCTTCATATCTTGTATCAACATTTTCTTTCTATCTTTTATCATCAACAACATTGTTATCTCCATCATCTTCATCAATACAGGAAAACTTCAACTGTATTGCTCCGTGCGTGTGCAACTACATTTTGAACCGTAGCAACAAAATCAACAAGTCTAATGATGACGTCATCAATGAAAAAAACAAAAACAACGAGGAAAACCGACGCGATAGCAACGGTAAAATGGAAAATAAAATGTTAAAAGTTTCCTGCACTTACATGGATTTAGATGTGCCCCCAATTGGAATACCCCTTCAAACGCAGGTGTTGGACCTGAGTGGAAACAAATTGTTGCCCGGCAGTTTGGCGCTGTTGAGAGACTACAGGAATCTAAATAAATTGATCATCAGTGACTGCAGGGTGGAAAATTTAGGTAGGTCATCTCATTTCTTGGAGTGTGTTCTTAAATGCATACGCTGTTAAATTCTATTTAATAATA
Organism: Helobdella robusta; assembly: GCF_000326865.2. NCBI lineage: Eukaryota > Metazoa > Annelida > Clitellata > Rhynchobdellida > Glossiphoniidae > Helobdella > Helobdella robusta. Next base: position 3,003,566 of record NW_008704083.1, read on the forward strand.
CAAATTAGCAATATGTGAAAATATTTCACTGCCATTTTGATCTGTAAAATTAATGAATAGTGTTACATCTGATCGTCACAATGATAACCACGGGTGACAATCTTTAATAACTTTCTTGTTGATTCGCCTAGCGACCATTAGAAATAGAATTTTCACATAAGCCAAACCAACCCCGACAGGTCAGATGATCATTGGAGGCCACGATGTCTTCCTCCCCATTCAGTCGATAGATGCCAGCCACAACAACATCGTCTACCTACATGAAGACACTTTTTCTAAACTTTCCAATCTTCAATGGATTGATTTATCTCACAACCATATTGAAATTATCCACAATAACTTATTCAACAACTTGACCAGAGGATTGAAATGGTTGGACTTGTCCAACAATCGAATCGCCAGCTTGGCAGACGCTCGCTGGTTGAATGGACTGCGCGGAAGTCTTATTCATTTTAATTTAAGCCAGAATAACGTACATGTGGTCTCAAAAAGTACGATAAATTGGCTACCTGGCTTGTTGAGTTTTGATATTTCACGCAATTCTCTAAAATATGTTGATAATGGAGCGTTTGATGATTTGTTGTGGTTGAAGACGTTAAACTTAAGTGGAAACTGGTTGGAAAATATTCCAATCATGAAGTTTTATAACGATGCTTCCGGTGTTGATGCTAATTTTAATTATTTGAATTACAAGGACAGTGTAAATGATAAATATTCTAGTTACTGGGACTATGACATGGATATTTTTAACGATAACGTTGAATGGAAATCTACAAACAGTACAACCTCATTTGCTAAAAATAGTTTGAAAAATTTAAAAATATTAGATTTAAGTTTCAACAATTTCAACTCCATTGCACCCTTCACCTTTGCAAACAGTTCAACTTTGAAAATGCTGAACATAAATAACAATGGAAATTTGAAAGTAATTAGAGAATACTCTTTTGTGAAGATGACAGCGTTGAAAGAGATCAATCTAAATGACAACCAGCAGCTTCTCTACATCGATCACAAGGCTTTTAAAGATCTTCCTCGTCTGCGCACCTTGAATTTGAAGCGATGTTTCTTGGTGACGTTGCAGGATGGAATCATCAGGAACCTGCCTTCGTTAGTTTACTTAGATCTCTCAGAAAATCCGCTGGACTGTGACTGCACGCTGAGCTGGATGAAGTCACGTGACTGGAGCCTAATTAATGAGAGCGAAAGATATTCCATAAACGAGTTGACGCCATCGAAACGCCATCTTCAACAAAAACACCCTCTATCATTTGGTGATTTCACAATTTTTAACATATCGAAGAGGGAAATATATTTTTCTAATGCTTCTTGCTTGACAAATTTGTCACAGCTCGAATCAAATTTCTGCGGTCCTAAAATAATCAAAAGTCTTTTGAAAGATAACGTTCGGATCAAAATGACGGAAGAACTTGAAATGTACTGCGTGGCTTACGGACAACCAACTCCAATCACATACTGGATCAAACTGGAGGCTGGTCAATACGACAATGGTATCAACCGAGGTAGTTATGAGGAAGATCGCATTAATGAAACCTTTGACAGCTCATCAAAAAAGGTTGGTAATTCGCATGAAATGTTTTATGTTGCACATTCAGTAGAAAATTTTATCTATATAGGCTCACGTTTCTATAGCTTATAATTTATATACACGTTTATATCTATGAGTTTGTGTTCACATAGTTTAAGCTACTCGAATTTATCAATAGATTAAACAAACATCTAAAAAAATTTTAAAAACTGCTTAATTTGGACAATTTTTTATTTGTTTTATTATAAAATTAGTTAAATATGATTCATTGATGTATTGTGTATAATGTATTTTTTTTTGTAAAAATTTTTCCTAGTAAAGTAAATAAATTATTTCAATGACTTGGTAATTTAATAATCTTCCTGCAACTTCAGCGATGGTGATTCAACTTCAATAACAATTTAACAGAAGCTAAAAAAAATTGTAACATTTTTATCAACAAAAAAAATGTAAAATTTAATTGCAAAAATTGTGCGAAAGTTTCCCGTCATTGATAAATCCAGTGCGGGAAGGAAAACAAATTAATCTCGCTGGCGTATCTATCTGACGTGCGATTAATAAAACTACCTTTGACAATAGTTCGATATCGCACCTTCACTTTTGATAAATCTTTTTGCGTGGATATTTTCATGAATTTTTTTTGTTAGTTTGAAAGCTCAAAATTATTCTTTGCAAATGGTAGAAAGAGTAAGTTAGCCTCATCAGTGCGATGAAATTATATGGTTCGATGGATTTCTCGTGTTTCATCATTATAAAATGTGTTACCGACATTGAAGCGTGTTATAAATTGCTCTAGCTCCTGGGGTGGGCAAACTACGGCCCGCGAAGCTATTTTATGCGGCCCGCGAAAGCTTCTTCGTCAAAAAAATGAATGTCAGCCAGACATTATAACCTAAAAAAAGAGCCACAAATCTTAAAAAAATTCTCCCCCAGGTCGAAAAAATTTGCTATTTAAATACATATGCGGCTCTTCAAATGTTAAATAGTTCGCCCACCCCTGTTCTAGCTAGATAGTTTTTGTTGTTCAATAGATAAATTTCAATATATTGCACTGCACTGCAATGCTGTACTGTTACTAAATAAAAAAAAATGTTACTTGAACCTATTCTACATAATACAAGATACTTTAATTATTTTTATCTTCAGTAATTTGACGAATAATTTGGAAGTTAAAAAAAACCTGATATTTTTCATTTGCAGAGAACAATCACACACAAATAATTCCATCCGCATGTATCAAGCCACAAATTTATGTAACATATTCATGGATTCATTTGCAGAAAAACAAAAGAGAAATGATGCAGACTGCAAACCACATTTTATTTACATCAACGGACCTTTCTGGAAGCATTTAAACGCTGAAACATTATATACACGGCAGGTGTTAAAAGAGAAACCTCGCAATCGTACATCATTATACACGTTTAATCCAGCATATCGGTCATCGAGCTCTTGTTTTATGGTCGGACTCTTGCTTGCTCCTGATAATGATCTCGATTATGACCATCGCAATAAATTCAGTTTTTTCATAAACATCTAGCTATTATAAGATTATTACAGCAGAAAAATTATTGCATCTCATTATATTCATATGGAAATATGGACGTTCTTTTGGCTTAACAAAAATCGATAAGATATTTTTTGGTTTTGTTCGATTTGAAGATTTTTTTCAAGATAACATACCGGGTGAAGGGCAAGCCCGGCTATTGGCGGTTGTTCGTTTTATAAAAGAAGGAATCATTTGGCTAGTTTACAATTGGTTTTTTCATATTGGCCTGCTCAACATTAGGTTCATTATTAATAAATATATTCATGTTTGTGGGATTATCGTTGAAAATTTGGTTATTTTGGTCTCAACAGAGTCCTGGCATCTCTCGTCTGATTGCTTTCAGTTGGATTGGCCAGGCCACCTAATTTCAAATTTGTTGAATTTTCACGGTTTGACGACCATAATCGTGGTGGAATAAAATTTTGAATTCTTTCAGATTAGAAAAATAGACCTCATATGAAGTTGTCGCTATTACACTCGTATTCAATAATTCATCATTACTCTTATTAGCATTGTCTCGTCCTTAGTCAGACCTATCTCAGCAGTGTTTTCATGAGTCATTTTTATTATTTGATAATGTTTCCCTTCTTGCCAACAATAAGCAATATCATTGTAGCTGATGACTTAAATACCCATGTTAAGAAACTGGATGACAATTTTTCTGTCAAACTCCTTCATATTTTTTCATCTTTTAATTTAACCAATAGGATTAATTCCCATGTACTATACACGGTGGCATGCTTCATTTACTCGCTACTCCTGACTGTCATCCCAACTTCATGCACTATTCACCCACAGGTGTAATGTCCGATTTCAGTTTCATAACAATGACTTTCCCTATTTCTACTTATTAATAAACAATCAGTAAAAATTAACAACTTGTTTTGTTCATGGAAAAACATTGATAAAGCTCGCTTTTTTGGTCAAAATTTCTAATTTTTCTAATGTTTTATCATTCTCTTGAGGGTTTATACCTTGATTTTGCATTACGAGGTTTTTTTGATAAATTTAATTGAGTTGTAGATTTAACTGGCTATCTTTGTTGGCTCCACTCATACTCTGTTCTTACTTTTTCGAAGAATCTAATGCCGTGAAATTGAAAGATTTGTTAAAAGTCAACCCAACAAAAAATTGCTTGTTATAGCTCTAATTGAAAGGGCCAAAAAATTTATGAAAAAAATGACTGCTGGACAAATTCGGTTGTTAAATATTTCAATCAGCCCAAAAATCTTAGAGTTACTGTTAATAATATTTTGTCAGGAAATTCATTTGAGAATTCCACAAGGTCGGGGCCATATTTTCTGTCAACCATTTTTCAAAAATTTTTCATAAAATGTTGTTTCATTAAAACTTTTTACTTTCTCCTTCAAGGCGTGGCAATCTCCATATTTGTTTGTTTGAATGAGACTCTAGGCCTGGAAAATATCAAATAAAATATAGATTACAGCAACGTCGCCATTCCTTGTTTGGGCTTTTCTGAACATCACTCCACTCACTCAAAACACTTCGTCCAGCTTCTTTCCGGTCTGGCTTCGCTACACGACAACAACTTCAACAACTATAATCTCTCATCAAAAAACTGATTTGCTTCATCTACCTTTATCTTATCCTACTGTTATTCAAATATTTAACACACTCCATTCCAGATTATTTAAGAAAATAGAAAAAAATACTATTATGTCACCTGCTCTCTACTACTACCAATCAAAACTACCACACACAACCTTCGTCAACGTTAAAAAACATAATTATCAAATTAGCATTCGAATCAAGATAAAAATTTCATCCCAAGACAAACGATTTTATTCACACCGTGTGTGTGTGTGTGTGTGATGTGTGTGTTTGTGCAATTTTTTAGTAAAAGATTACTGAGTTTATAATTTTAACCTTTGTCTTTGTTACCGTTTTGCAAACAAACTTTTTAGATAGCACGTTTCGGGGATCCTAAGGTTTCGGGGGCCCTCTGAATTCGCCGACCTGCCAACCTGCTCAAGCCGCATATGTATGCAATGGAATGCTTACTTCTATGGATGAATTTTTTGCATAAAAAGAACGAACCGAAAAGTCTTTTCAATTTTGCTGACTGCAAAAAATGTCAATAATCTGAAAAGAGTTTTATTTTATGATGTTGTGTAATGTGATGTGTGGTGGTGTAGTGATGTGTGGTGGTGTGATATCAAGTGGTGAGTGTTGTATGATGTAGTCTGGTGTGTGGTGGTGCTATTAAACTAGTTAAACATACTTTTAATATTTGCAAACTAAAAAAAGTGATTTAGATAAAATTGTACAAAACCTAGTGTTCTTGAAATTGTTTTACTTACATGCGTCTACGTTGTAGTATAGGTAAAGATACGAATTCTGGCTACACGCTATAAGCTTCTGATGAAAACATTGTTTCATTTGCATATTCGTTCACAGATGTGAACTTATAAATAGGGACATTTGATAATGCTAAAACAGTCATAAAATTATTCATATTAAAATTTGGATAACACCTGGGTCATTGCCTGCATGTAAATAATTTTGTTATTGAATTTTTATGGTATAATAATTTTTTATGAACGATATTTTAAAACATTTTTACATAACATCAGGAATGAGGTATTTAAAAGATGAACTTCTGTCCATTCCAATTGAAGCAAACACCAACTATATATTCATATATATAGTTGATTCACATTTTCTCTAATGACCACGGGGAAAAGTGCGGTGTGTTGCCCGCGATGGCAAAAGTGTATGATGGGCTAGTTCACATGTGTTCGTGTAAGTTGCTTGTGTTGCAGAACTCTGAAATATTACTTATTTTACAAAACGATCACAGACTACAAAAAATTTCAACAAATGATTTTCCGGCATACGCAAAGATAGACGTGTGTGTGTGTGTGTGTGTGTGTGTGTGTGTGTGTGTGTGTGTGTGTGTGTGTGTGTGTGTGTGTACAATAAATAAATAAGTGTTTATGCGACTAGGAATTTCCATTTTTATATTTGTGAACGATATATTCATGCCCACTCTTGAAAAATGTTGGCTCAGTGTTTTTTACATTTAACATATTTGCCTGACAAATAGTAATGTTTAAACTGCAGAAGGGCATAAAACTTTGATCAAGTTTATTTGTCGATCGTTAAAAATTTTATATTGTTTTAATTTTTTAATATTCAATTACATCAACAATAACAATTTCACCAACAACAACAACATTAACAACAATTACATCAACAACAATAACATCAACAACGATAAAATAAACTGTTACCAATACAACAAGACAATCGTCCTCACCGAACAGGCACAGGCACCACCACCACCGACAACTACAAGACAGCATTATTATTTTACATCAATTCTATTTTATGGTGGCAATTATTGCCTCATAATTGCGTCTGCAACATGAGATAACCACAGAACACACAGCAGCAGCAATTATAAATTAATAATGTATTGAAACGCCTACCCTACCCTCTCCTGGCGTCTGAACATAATTATATGCGTTGGGAGAGCGAGTGTGTGCAAGCATCTGTGCTGTGCTTGCGCCAATAATATTTTTGCACTGGCAATTCAATTAAATAACCATTTTGGTCATGATTATTTTATGTCTTGCTTGCTTGTTGTAAGATTTATCGATGTATTTCCATGCTTTTGTTTTTTTAATGTTTTGTTTTCTTTGTTGCTATTGTGGTTGTTGTTGTGGTTGCTGTTGTTGTTGTTGTTGCTATTGTTGTTGTTGCTGCTGTTGTTGTTGTTGTGGTTGAGGTTTGTTGTTGTTGTAGTTGCTGCCATTCTAGTATTTTCATTTTTCTTAACAATTTTTAGTGTTGATACTTTGATTCTTTGCTTTGGTTCATTCCTGCTATTCATTACTTCAATTCATTACTTCAATTCATTACTTCAATTTACGGCTTCAATTAAAACTTTTAACCATTAAAATAATTTCCAAATCTTTTTCAACCGAGCAAAAAATTGAAATAAAGGGAAATCTGGACGACACCAATCTTTTTCAACTTGATAACTTTTTTCTCCAGCATAAATTGAAGTTTCTAACAAATTTCATTCTCATTTTCGCATGTTGATAGTCTTCATGTCGTTAAATGAAAACAAGTCATGGTGTGGAAACTTCATGCTTACTCTTATTCCAGTTACAAGAGTTAAAACAAAGATGAAATAACTAAAACAAAGAATGAATAAATAGATAGATAGATAAATAAATAAATAAATAAATTAAGACGTGCAAGCTGCGTGCAACATAACGAAATGAAAACAAAACATCAGTAGCCAGCACGACACCTCCATCCAATAACAACAACTCACGTGATCACGCATGGCTGACGTCAGCACCGCCATGCTGCTTCAATTTCTTTCAATTGTTTATGTCAGATGTTGTCGTTGTAGTTGATGACGCTGCGGCTACGTACCTTGCATGTGTGTGTGTGTGTGTGTGTGTGTGTGTGTGTGTGTGTGTGTGTGTGTGTGTGCGTGTGTGTAAAAAGAAAAAATAATTTATATTTACAAGAAGTGTTTTCGTTTCGTTTCGTTTTTGTCCAAAATGTTAGACAGTAGGACACACACACACACACACAAACAGCGCAACAAAAAGTACAAAACAAATGGTGTTGCCACAATTTATGCGCGTTCTTTATGATAATCAGGGAGTCTTATTAAGTCCTGATTTGAATGATGTCAACCTCACAGCGAAGGCATTCCATCCAGCGACATGATGTAGGCAGAGCAATGATGCATTCCACGTATTTGTTCCATCGTTGTTAATAACCAATGCAGGTTATCTACACATCGAAACAACACAAACGTTTCATATTTCCGGAGGGGCATTATTTCTCATTCCTGTTTGTGGGTATGTCGCATCACTTATTCTGCTCGTTGCTTGGTTATTACGCTTTTTTAGTGTACAATTCAACTCTTATACTGAAGAATAATTTCTAAAAGTTAATCGCACTATGATACTTGAAGGTAACTCAAAACCCAATTTCAAAACGAACCAGCTGAATGACATCGTTATGTGTTATGTTCTTACATGTTTGTTACTCGTCAGTTGCGTGTTATTTGCGTGTCAGTTGCTTGTTAGTTGTGCGTGTTACATCAAAAATTATAATAATTATAATACTGCGTGCATTAAAAGTTAATCACAGAGATTTCGTAAATGATGTTTAACCATTCAATCATTTCAACTGTTTATCGGAATCGAAAGATCAGCTAGTAGATTTGCGTGTCTGTTACGTGTGAGTTGCGTGTTACTTACGTATTGATTGCATGTTACTTGTGGTTTTTGCATCAACAGTTACAAACAATTATAGTGAAAAAGTTAAAGATCATTCTCCCCTCATGTTAGTTGCGTATTCGTTGCATGCTAGTATGTTAGTTGCGTGCTACTTGCTTGTCAGTTGCACGTCAGATTAGTTTTACACAGCACGGAGCAGCAACATCCTGCAACATCACGTAACATCATGTAGCACCATGCAACATCATACATCATCATTTATGCAGCCACGTTCAAAAATAGGATTTTAACCAAACGCACTTTAATCCGGACAATTCAGCATGCAATTTATAAAACAGAGCTCTCAGAATGACGACCGAGGCATGCAATCGACAGTGGCTGCTAGAGTGCTGCAGTTCAAATCCAGGGTCGTTCTTCTAGCGAAAGGAACATGAAAACATTCACGCTTTTGTTGTTTATAGACTACAAAACTCACAAACAATTTTGCATCTGCAAATCACAGTCGCAAACATTCCGAATTTGAGAACTCTGTTTAACTTACTACGAAACTTGAAAAAATTACAAGTTCTCAACTTTGCGGGGCATGCAGCCAAACGCGCTGATATGGGGATTTTTTTACACGGCCGAAATTGATGAACATTAACGCAAATATAGCTTGATTGCCTCTTTAAAGGTAAATATTAAATCTTTAGGTCGAGAATATTATTAAACCGTTCTTAAACTAACTTTAGTCAACTCATTCTTATATTATTTTATTTTTTCATTTATTCGTTAATTTATTCATTCACAGCTGTTTATAAATTCAAAACATCGTTAATTCTTCGGTCAAAATATAAGTTATTCGTATACCTTAATGGTTTATTCTGATAATTTTCCCGGTTTCAATGGGTTTAGCGTTCGAAAATTGTATAAAATTCATAATTCAGAACCGACCGAAATATTCTGTTTTGAAGTTTCCCACGATACAAAATCTTTTAGGCCTGGTCGCTTTGAAATATTTCTCTTCAAATTACTGAGCTGTGCTGTATTTTTTAGTTCAACAGAAGATGAATACCAATATCATTTTCAAATATGTTCAATGTTGCGTGAAAAAGTTTGGCTGGTTAGTTAAATTTTTTGTCAAAAATAAATATCAGTAAATCAACGACGATGAAATGAATCAATTGAAATAAAAAACAGGGCAGTGCAAAAAAAAATAAATAACAAAAATTTAAAACTCAACACATCTTATGAAACATTTTTGTTGAAGTTGGCTACGATAAAATATTATGCGAAACAAAATGCAGAAGAAACGAATGAGAAGCAGTTCTAACGAGTTTGAAACATGCGAACCTTACAAAGGCTTCGGTCAGTGCTCGTCACAAAAAATAATGATCATTATCAAAAATTTTCATCACATAAAAAATAATAATAATGTGACGCTACTTAAAATCAACCAAAAAATGAATGAAACCCGTACATATCTTGCATGGGAATGGAGAAGTACACGTTGTTGCAAATATTTGGCTGTCGAGGAGAGTACATTGTTCTGCGGACTGTCGCGCATCTGCAAAATGGATTGCAATTGTTTCATCAATTTGTTTTAGATTGTTGTTTTTATAAAATGATGAAACAGTTCTTTTCATGTTTCGATTTACATCGTCAACCTGTTTTTTTTTATTAAATTTCAAAATTAATCCACAACTAAAACCAAAATCAAATGATCAAAAAGTTATTAATTTTTCACAAACACAAACATGGATGTATATCACATACATTAGAAGTACGTTTGAAAAACTTCATCATAGTGACAAACAGCTGACAGCAGAACGCCATATTGACGCGAAGCAGAGGCACAGCAGCTTGCATGTCACTGCTTGCAAGTGATTATGATTAGCTGCTTGCTGGTCACGTGGTGTTTAATGAGGAGAGCTGATTACCTACTTCCTGTGCTCCCAATAGTTTTGCTTGATTAGTTTTATGATGGACCACTAACTAATTTTGTTGTCCAGGCTGTAGATGACAATGGTGGCAAAGTTTTTTGACAATAATTTTTCTATTACTGAAAAATTATAACAATTTAAATAAAAATTAAATATATTTTTTTGAGAAAATAATAAAAATCCCAATCATCTGTTTTACTGAGATATGATTTTAATTAATTTTAATTTTAATTATTTCAATTTTTACTCTACAATTTTAAACTGAATTTTTATCAAAATTTCAAATGTTTTTAAAAGTTTAAATTTAAATGTATGTATTTTTGTATATAAATAATTTTTAAACTATTTTTCTAATCGAAATATTTATACAAATTTGGAACCTTTCGAAGAATCAACTGCTGCCCTCCAGCCATCTACACATCCCTTCCATTCAACTGGAGCACCAGGGTGTTTACGAGTGTGTGGCTGTCAACCAACACCCAGCGTCATCATCTTCATCGTTGTCGTCATCATCTTCATCACTGTTATCATTGCCATCATCATCGACATTGTCTCCCAAAAACGCGACGCAAAACAATCCAGCCTCAGTTAATTGGCTGATAACATCGACCAATCTGCCTGCCACAAATACATCAACATCAACTGACAACAATGAGAACGCGCTCTTCATATCAGCTTCAACATTGTTAACAACGTCACCACAACCGTCATTGTCATCATCTTTCTCATTATCATTGTCTACAATAATGTCCTCTTTATCATCGAAATCTTCATCATCAACATCATCAACAACGTCAACAACATCTCCAGTGTCAGCAAAACAGAGGGTCGTCGTGACAGTTGAAAAACTTTCTGGTAACTTATTAATTCTGCGCATATCAGACACCTCGGTGACAGTCACTTGGACTCATCTGGACGCTAGCAAACGCTATCAGATTTTTTACTCACATATCAATGGTGATGCTTCGAGACACGTTCGCCATCCACCGTCTGATCGCCAACACGCATCTGCAAGTGTAACCACAACTGCTGCTAACATTACACTTACAGATGACAGAAAAAATGGCCCGAAAAAAATGAAGCACAGTCTCAACCAGTCTGGAAACACCAACAGGACTGACGTTAATGACGTTGAAGATGTAAGAGATGTAGATTGGCTAGGTAATGAGCCAATCAAAACGTCGATGAGTGAACACAATGCATCTAATTTGGTGGAAATATTAGATGCAAGCAAGAAAGCTGAAAACAATTCTGGTGTTGACATTGACAGAAATATGAACAAAACAGAAACAATGCTAACGACAACAAAAATAATATACCATAACAATAACATGCCAACAGCTGAAGCAACAACAAATCAACAATCAACAACATCTAGCTCCAAGCTAATAATGAGTACTTTTTCACAATCAACATCGACAACTACAACAAATGTAAAAGTTGCACCATTACCAACGAAAAAAACAAACATAACAATCCCAATAACACCAACAATCATAGCAACACCATCAATCACAACAACAACACTGATGATGCATCATCCCCTCCATCCATCTGCACATCTCTCCCATCACTTCGACCCTCCCTCTTCTATGCATCACATCATCAGCCACTTTGTCGTGCAGTCAGCTAGACAGCCACAATTTCATCCCCATCTTCACTCACCACCAGCATCATCATCGTCGTCGTTATCATCAGCGTCAAAGTCGTCCTCCTCTTCATCATCATCATCTTTATCATCATTAGCCGGATTTTCCAGGTTGTCATCATCTCCACCACGTGCACATACAATTGAGATAAAACATTACATGCGATCGTTCACAGCTAATGACTTGACACCAGGTTCAACATACGAGTTCTGCCTAATGGCGCAAACAGATAACAACAATTATCACAGCAGTTATCTCAATAATGACGAAAGAGACAACAAACGTTTGAACAACCTGAAAATTAATTGCACAGTTGTAGTTACGAAACTCACCCAAGATGTCTACACCGCGGGATTCAGGTTGGTTGCTCAGTCGCTTCAATGTTTCGTTTCCTATTGTTTTGTTGTTCATGCACAGAAATAGGTGGCTACCTAAAATGAAGATGTAACCATTCAAAGTGGATGTTGTAGTCGCGTGGATGGCCGATTCTATGCAAAAAAAACATCAGGATCTAATTAATCTAATTATAGTAACATTAATGACAATGTGTGGTTATTAGAATACTTTGTTGCTGGCATCAAAGGCGAATTTTAAAATGTAAATGAATCGGTTCTAATTTCGTTAAATTTGCATGACAAAAAATTTAGAACGATTATATTATTTTGTATGCATATTTATTTCATATATTCAGAAATGTGGGTCCAACAATAGCGGTTTCAATAGGCTTGGCAGTCTGTCTGCTCATCTTCCTCGTCTCATGCATCACGAACTTTACAAAACGCTACAACAAACAGGTGGCGGAGCGTCGCACGTGTGGCGAGGACGACGAATATTACGACACGAACACGTCGGAACTCTACCTCGCTACAGCCAACGTTAAAGAAAATGTTTTGGCAGCTGAAGAGTATTATGAAAACGAAGCAACTCTTTTCTCGTCATCATCCTCCATCAAACCTGAACGCGATTCTCCACTTTTTAACAAGGAGGACCTGCAAGAAATTTATGATTCTGTCTACGGCGACTCACGTGACACTCATTCAGAACCGTTACCAACATACCAGGAGGACTGTTTCGAGCAGGACGATTGCTTCAACGTGGATTGCGCCGAGTTGGCCTACTACAACGCCGCTGACCTGCAAAACGTATGCAGCGAAAATAATTGTAAGTTCAACAGTGGGAGATGCTGTGCGAGAAGAGAAGTTAGTTGTTGCCGTCAGTGTTTGCAAGAAAACGTCGGAACAAATTGTGATGCGAAAGAAGAGTGCGCCATATTCTTCGTTCAACCCTGCAGCGAACACGTGGAAAGGTGTTTTGCCGTGAATAATGAATGCAGTTGCGTCCACTGTGCCAAATTGTGTTCAACGTGCAACAGCAGCAACGACAAAATCGACAAAGCGATTGATATTGGTAACAAGGATTGCATTAACTTTCAATCGAATATCAAAATTGATAGCCAATTCAACGATTTTCACAACAACATTGACAACAATATTAATGTCATAAAAATAGACAGCATTCCTGACAATCCGGTAAACCCCACCCACACTGTGGATCAGCTATTAGCGAATGATTGTAAAAACTCACACGTTCGTTTGAACAAAAACAAAGACCATTCAACAAACATTCATTCGGATTTGATCTTCAATACTGACAACAACCTTAGTTCCGACCAGAGAAGTTCCGGAGACCAGCACAAAACTATGACGTATCATAGCGAGAATGATGAAAAAGTTGACCGGGAATTCAACAACTCCACTTTCATCAAAATCAACAAAAGAAATAACGATAGCAATAATAGCATCATTAACTGCAGCATTAATGATAATTTAGAAAATATAAACAACATAATCAGCACTAACAATAATAATAATATTGACAAAAAACTTGCCACAGTTACAAGTAACGAGAATTTAAAAAGCAGTTCGTCTAACATGATGATGCCAGTAAATCCAATGTGCATAAATAACATCCATCCCAACATCCATCCCAACATCAATCCAAACATCCATCCAAACAATAATCTCAACATCCATCCAAACAACAATCTCAACATCAATCTCAACATCAATCCTAACATCAATCCCAACATCCATCCCAACATCAATCCCATCATCAATCCAAACATCCATCCAAACAACAATCTCAACATCCATTCAAACAACAATCTCAGCATCAATCCTAACATCAATCCCAACATCAATCCCAACATCTATCCCAACATCAATCCCATCATCAATCCCAACACCAATCCCAACACTTATCTCAACACTAATCCCAACATCAATCCCGACACCAATCCCAACATGAATTCAAAAAGTTTCAACAACAAATTCGCAACTGTTTATAATAATAATGCAGCTACCAACAACGATAACAAAACTCCGTCTAGCGAAATTATTGATAACTTCGAATTGAAATGTTTCTCCTCGTCCACTTACGACGTGGAAGGCTGCTCGTTCAGATCTTAAAAAACAACATGCTAGAAAACCATTTTTACGACCATGAATTAAGTGACAACATTAGAAAATAGTTTAATGTTGATTGGTTGAAATGATGAAATTTTGACTGTGTATGATGAAATTTTGACTGAATCTTGTTTTTCAGACAAAACAAGAGATATTTGAAATTTCCTGCTAGTGTATTTTTAAACTCTTTATATATTTGAATAGTTTCAAAAGAAAGTTATGAAGCTTGCAAAAATCAAAAATTGATTTGTTAATAAATTCTGAAAAACCACATTAGTTACAAAATTCTAATTATTTTTTAAAATAAAAAATAATTTAAAATTTATTTTCAATGTTTTTTAATTTTTTCTATGAGACGAACCTTTATGGTAACTTATTGCATATCGTAAAAAAACATTCGAAGACATGAACAAATAAATATCCCACCAACAACGTAGCAATGTTTTGCAGTCTTAACATTTTAGAAACAAGACAGCATTGTTATTGCTTAAACTACTTTTACGCATAATATTCATGAAAAAAGCAATTCAACCGATCAGCTCCTGATGATCGTAGCCACCATGTAATCCCATTATGGAAAGATAAACATTCAGCTTTCATTTTCCCTCCCCTCGCTCTATTCCTTGTCTATGGACACCTCTTATTTAAGTTCTTTGCTCTTTTGTTAACATGTTTTTATTTATTTAAATTCGTTTCTCTTTTATTATTTTTAACTTTTTTTCCCATGTGAATTGGCTTATGGATGTTGCCTGCAGTTTATACTAGGCTGAACAGTCGGATGCAAAATGTTGTTGTTGGTTCGGTTGTTGACGATGGGATGGATTCATGCCATAACAAAGAGGAATGATACCATGATTGATACTTGCAATATTTTGCATTTAATTGAATTGTATCAGGTCGACCATGTTGTCGTCCTTCATCTGTCTAAGGGTGGAAATTTTGGGATCTTTTGTTATATTACTTTTTATTATTATTATTATTTATTATTAATATAGTAATATATTATTATTATATTATTATATATTGTTATTATTATTATTATTGCTATTGTTATTGCTCTTGTTATTATTATAACTTTTGTTGCTGTTGTTACAACTGTTGTTTCTGCAAAGTTTATTCATTGTATTATTATTGTTATTATTGTATTATTATTATTATTATTAGTAGTAGTAGTAGTAGTAGTAGTAGTAGTAGTTGTTGTTGTAGTAGTAGTAGTAGTAACAGCAGCAGTTGTAGTACTAAATTATTGTTTTATATCTAACCACGTCAAACGCAATATAATTTATTTTTGATCTTTTGATCTTTAAGCATTGAATTATTAACAAAACTCTTTATATAAAAACATTTTAAAACTTAAAATGCCGGCAACCCTTTGATGTTTTTTTTTTAATTTTTTGAGTGTTGTGATTTTTATTTTTCCTCTCGTGACGTCGTCTTTCTCATCTGGCGACAACAAACTTCTTCCATCCACTCACTCTAATGTACTCTATCTATTCAGATGTCAATCCTAACTTTGTAACTTCGTAACTTGTAAATTATTTATGAAGTATTAACAAATTATTTATGAATTGTAATTTAAAAATTCTTAATATGTGTAATGATTTCTTTTGATGTGAAAGAGCCTGTGGCAAGCCCTGGAGATAGGGCATCTCTCTTCAGGAATTTGCACAGGTTGGATCAAGAGGACGACTGTCTCTGTTCATATCAAACTTTTTAAACATTAGAACGTTTGAAGTAAAATATAACAATACGTTTTCTATAAGCATAAAATAGACATGGAAAAGCACAGGGTTGCATTTTATCCGTAACACACTTTTGTATTAAAATTAATGACACATGCAATTTAATTCCGCAAGACATGCTCAAATGCCTCTACATCAGGGACTCCATAATAGCCTATAAACATGAGAACATTGGAAACATTGAAAATAGGTTGAATAAATAATCAAAACAAATATATCTTTAGTCAATTAACAATTGAACAACATTTTCCAATTCGAATGCATCGGCAAATGGCGCTTTATAAACTGTTTGACTGATTGATTGACTGATTGGTAGATTGATTGCTTGACTGATTGATTGACTGATTGGCAGATTGATCGATTTTTGAAATTGATAAAAAAATGAAATTTCGTTTATTATGTGCAACAAAAATTTCCATCAGCATTCCAAGCCACTAAATTTGCCGTCAAACTCTTTTTTTAACATTCTGAAGTTTGCATAACATCAAAGCATTTAAAAGCAACTGTTCCTTTCTTCAACAATTTATAAACAATCGGCGTGTGGGCTCGACAATCTTTAGAGCACATCTACTCAACGTCATTCCTCATACAACCATCTGCTCTAAACCATGGTTTAGTGTTTTACTTTTTACTGAAATTTCCTTTCATCCCAACTCCAATCAAGTTTAATTCATTGATTTGGAATGTAATCAAATCAACTGACTTGAAGTGGTGACATTCCAAATCAATGAATTAAACTTAATTGTCTCAATGATAAGACTTTGGAATTCATTGCCATGTTTTCATGCTCATCGTCATCATCTTCATCACTTTTTTTACAATTCGATCTTCGATATTTCATAGAGGCGTCAAAAAGAAGCACACAGTGGATGCAAACACACGTGAAACAACTCATCATACACATTGCACGTGATGAGCTGGGATCGCCTTGCTATTGAATTCGGACATTGCAATATCAGTGCCAGGCATTACACCGTTACACTATCGCGTAGGTCGAATGAAAATTGATAACATTTTTTACACCGACAGACTTATTCGGTCAATTTTGAGCATTTTTTATTAGGAACAAAATTTATTCAGCAGCTCTTTAAAAATAGATCGACTCAGCGTCATCGAGGTCCTTTTCGATCTTCAAACATTTATCAACGCTGGATTATTTCTTAAACTCTTTATTGAAGACCGCTTAAAACTTAAAGTGACGTCAGCACTTTGAGGTTTTATTTCGAATGTTTTGATTTTTATTTTTCCTCGCGTGTCATCGTCCTTCCTACCTGGCAACCATCAAATGTTTTCGTCCACTCATTCTTATGCACTTTCCATCTATTCTGATATCAATCATATCTTTATACATTCGTTACTTATAAATTATTTATGAATTATAAATTATTTATAAATTAATTATCAATTCGTAATTTAAAAAAATCGTAATATTGGCATGCTAAAGCAAAGGTTCGTGTACACTCGCTGATTCCTACTAAATAACTCACTGAAAATAATTCAGCGTTACATAATTTAAGCAGGTTCGTAATTACCGGAAGCCGGACAGAGATGAGTGCGTGTGCCTACCAAAATGAATGAAAATGTGCACTGCAGAGAAAAACGAACAAAATCTGGTCATCATTGTGGACGTTCGTCAGTCCATCTTTGCAGTTTTGTTTGTTCGTTCAAATGTTCGTTCGTTCGTTCGATTGAATGTTTTCAATTTATTTTGTTTGTTTGTTCGTCCTTTTGTTCTTTTTCACGTAGTAACTCTCTTGAGGACAACCGCTGAAGAAATTAATTCATTTGACGAACACATGTGCCTGCTTCGAGACACCATCATCATCATCATCTTGTCATGTCGGTAGTCACGTGATGGTGATGGTTACAAATTATGATGAAATAATTGAATTCAATGATGAAGATGACAGAGATGATGATGATGATGATGATGATGATGATGATGATGATGATGATGATGATGATGATGATGATGATGATGATGATGATGATGATGATGATGATGATGATGATGATGGTGATGATGACTAATTTAAGGGTGTCACCCGATAATGGTGACAATAAAGCTGGTGGTGGTGGAAATGGTGGTGGTGGTGGTGGTGATGCTGTTGATAATGATGATATTAAATTGTGGAGAATGGTAACGCCTGTGCGAGCGACGTGACGAGGATTGAAAGAATTAAAAAATGTTTGCAGGGGGGAGGAGGGGGAAGGTAGGAGGAGACGTGAGGGGGGAGGGGGAAGGAGACGTGGAGTGTGTGTTGACATTGAAATATGAGCGCCTCTTATTATTTAAAATTAAATGGCATGAATGATGATGATAGCAACGAGCACTGAATATGATTAATAAGCGAAACCTTACAACGGATGCTAAGGTTGTTGTTGTTGCTGTTGTTGGTGTTGTTGTTGGTGGTGGTGCTGTTGTTGTTTTTGTTGTTGTTGATGTTGATATTGTTGTTGATGTTGTTGTCATTGTCATTGCTGTTGATGTTGTGGTTGTTGATGTTGATGTTGCAGCCAATGTCGTCGTTGTTGCGAGTGTTGTTGTGGTTGTTGATTTATATTTTTGTTGTTGTCTTAGACGGAGTTTTTTTGTCGTAATGATGTTATTGTGGCGGTAGTTGATGTTTTTGTAGCTGCTTCATTGTCGCAGAACGTTGTGGCCGCAAGCAGCGATATATTAAACCCTGTCAAAATGGAGAAAAATTAATGAAACTTTCAATCCGAGTTGTGATCGTGCGGAGAGAGCTATTTTGAGAAAAATATCATAACAACTGTGCGTAAGTTGATACAACAGTACAGAATCATCTAGATAAAATAAAGCGGTGTGGTGGTGGAGGTGGTGGTGGT
>NW_008704083.1:3022569-3102808 GCF_000326865.2 Helobdella robusta
GGCAATTTGAAGGCCAGGAGTCTGTGATGGGAGCCTTGCTGTAGGGTCCCGACTCACACATCTGCTTCTTTTTAAGATGGCTGAACTGTGGTCGGCCGGATTTTTTGTTGTTGTTGTTTGTTGAGATTTTGTTTTGTTAGTTTTGCAAACTTGTTCGTTGCATTTTGTTATCTTTAACATTAACTTGCACATATGCGGGCTTAAAGATAATTTTATTCACACATACCTTTTATGACTAGAATGCATTTTGTCATTAAAGAGTAATGTGTGCCCATGTACATACATTAGGAGTTATCTTAAAGAGTTTCCTGCATATGAAAGCATGCCATTGAAAAAAAAATTTTTCGTAACTTTGCCATTGACTACATGCACTCTCCCTTCCGAAAAACTAATTTGATATTTTTTAAAGTCATAAAATTTTAACATTTGTCGTGTGACTTGTCAACTGCCGAGTAATTTTTGGTTGTTATTTTTTTGTTGAAAAATTTCATTTCAATTCAGTCTGCACACGTTGTAGTTTTGATTGTAAGGCAATATTTTTTACGTCCATGGTGAGTTTTCCTTCATTGGGGCTGAAACTTTTACATTTTTAATGAAATTTCTCATTTGTTAACAGCTCACTGTTGTTGTGGTGGTGGTTGTTGTTGTTATTGTTGTTGTTGTTATTGTTGTTTTTGTTAACAGTTTGATGTTGTTGCTTGATTGATGTTAACGTTGTTACTTGTTGTTTGTTGATGTTGTTGGTTTTCTTATTTGATGTAAGAAACGTGCTTTCAATGGTTTTTTTTTTATTTTCAACGCTAAAAAATACAACTGATATAGAATAAAATAAAATTTAATTACATGCATGAAACAGAAAATTAATTTTGTAAAAATCTAATGACATCTGGTTAAAATATAATTGGACGGTATTCAGAAACTATTTTAGTCATAGGCACTGTCTGCGTCTGTCTCTATCTTATGATGAAGTGAAGTAGAGAACTCGATTGGATCCAGCAACTTACGCTGTAGTGAACAGTTCAACTGAATCAGTATATGTGGTAAGCATATCTGGCAAGAAGATTGAGAAGATTGAGTGATTGAATGAAGAGAGGCTTGTTATTTCAGCGTGCAACAGCTTTCAAAAAAAATCATATAAATAAATACTTGGCATCATCAGCAAGGATGATTGTATCTCGTTAGAAATATATGAAAAGCCTTGTTAAAAAGAACTGAACAGCTGAATGTCTTCATCACCAGCCATAGACCACACCAACATATTAAGCTTAGATCGGAGCGTCCAGCAGACATACTGAGATGAAGAATCGGTCTCATTCGGACATTAAATATTTAGGATAACTGAAAATATACATTCGTGAATATAAACCAGTCACCAGCAACATATTGAAGTGGAAATGGACTGTTCTAAAAATAATTTCATAACTGGAGAGGACGAGAAGAAAGAAAAGTCCAGATAGTTTGCTACAATGGGAGCTGAAACATTTTTGAAGATGACTATAACAATGGAAAATTTACAAAAAACGAAAAATGATTGAACATAAAATTAAAAACAGACCAAGATCAACTTTTCAATAAATTTACATTCAAAATTGGGGAAAAACTAGATAAGAAAAAACTTTTACAAGAATTACGACGCAGTGGAGCATTTAAAATGTTTGTAAATCAAAGTATTTTTATTTACAAAAATTTCATACAAATGTAAAAAATAACATAACATCGCTAATGACATGATGGTAGGGAGCCAGACAACTTTGTTACATGCATCCGTAAAATAAATTTTCATATATATATATATATATATACATATTGAAATATATATATATATATATATATATATATATTGGAATATATATATATATATATATATATATATATATATATTGGAATATATATATATATATTGGAATATATAAATATGTATATACGAATATGTATATGTATATATATACATGTATATATATATATATATATGTATGTATATTTGTATATATATATATATATATGCACGAATGAATGTAATAAATATATATAATAATACATTTATAGCAAAAAATATTTATATCACATTGTTTTTAAAGGAACATTTATAGGCCGTAATTATATAGCAAAATGTTATCACTTTCACGAATTAGTCTCAAATTCGGAGACTGTGACTGAGCCAATGAAGAGCAGACGAGTTGAAATGTATAAAGTTGGAAAGAAGGAGATTGATATATCGGGAGTTGTCGTCAGTTTGAGTGGATGTGTGTCACGTTCCAGCCAATAAAATGTTTCAAATGTCACATCGTCGTGTCAGATCAAATATGCGCGCGTATTGAAATATTTAAACGTACATCAACTTATTATTGCTCACGAATTATTATTATTATTATTCGTGAAATAATAAGCTAGAAGGTAACGAATGTTTTGAAGATTTTAAGATATTTTATAAGTCAATCATGCCGTGTGGTCTTCCTTCTTAACCGCTGCTACCTCCTTGTTCTTCTTGCCCAAAATTTGCATCAGACTTTGGCACATGAAGTATGGTTTGGCCTCGCTGCCATCATTCCGTTCGAGATCTTCAACTAAGGTAAAGATAGTAAAGGTATGTACGTGTTAGTGTGTGTGCTGTGCATGTGTGTATCTGTTTGTGTGGTCGGTGTGCGTGCGTGAGTACATTCACCTGTGCATATTTTTGTGTATATGTGTTCTGTGCGTGAATGTGCATGTGCAAATTTTGGTTAACTTATCCATCATAACAAAATATAATGCTCAGATGCTGGCAACAATTCAACATAGGTTTACATTTTCATTCTCCAAAACATTTCAATCTTGAATCGTTGTCTATCTTGTAACTCTACTGTTCATAATAAGCTGCCATCACCATAGTTTTTTCCATTCTTAATTTCACATTACCACCATTTTACCCGCCTGCAAACCAAATTCTTCCATCAGCCAGTAGCTTTTGAGCAGCTTCGAAAGAATAAGACATGTTGATAGAGTTAGATTTTGTAGATAGATAGATAGATGGTGATCTGCCTGCTTTCTCAATGTTCACCATGAGGTTCTCTGATGAGTGTCTCTTTAGAAAACAAATTTGAAACAAATTCGAAACAATGGCCCAATTGACGTCCCGGTCATTGATGAAATAAAATTATAATGGGAATTAAATAATGAATTAAATAAAAAAAATGAAATGGAAACAGGAAAGAAAGTGCTCACGGAAGCAGAGGAAGAGCGTATCCACCCCCATGTCGTACACACCGAAGAACAACGAGGCAACAATGTACGCACAGCACACCACGATCTGGAAAGTTGACATTGCAAAATTTTAATGCATCGGTTTTTTGATGTGCAAACAATTTTGATTCGCTGTCTGTTTGCGTTAGGTCTATTTTCCAATTTGATGAATAACAAAATGGAATAAATAAATAATTTAATCCTAACTAGAATTTATATATCTCTATAAAATTAGGTTGACTCTTTCTCTGACAGTGTGTGATGTACGTGAATTGTTGCACTTTAAATTTTTTTTTTAATTTTTTCTAAATTTTGTGTACACGGAGATAAAATGTCTATTAATGGTTTGCCCGGGTAGAGAGGGATCAACCACACGCGACAAACATCGTATTTGGATAGGCATCTAAACGAGGCATCTTTGTGTCATATTCGAACCCGCTCATAGCTAAACAGCAGCAGGCGACCTTAACCACTAGGCCATCACTTCAAGCTCAACGACAAATTAGTTGAACCTACCAAAATTGGTATCAGGTAGTAGTTGAGTTCGCTGTCCGGGAACAATTTTTCGCTGCCTGGAATGCGTCTGGAGAAAGTGAAAAATGCGAACAAACCTGTCGAACAAAATTTAATTTAATTAGTATTTATACAAACAAACCTAGTGGACAAGAAATAAATTAATGAAAATATGAATAAATTAAATTTTCTTTTTAACTAAAACAATCAGTTAATCAGCAAATATTGTTACCGAGTTTCTTAAAAATCAAATTCAAAATATTAAGTGGTGAAATTTTTAACCATAAATTATAAAAAAGTGTTTAAAAAACAATGTGGTTGCGTGATC
The DNA here is from genome assembly GCF_000326865.2 of Helobdella robusta. Taxonomy (NCBI): domain Eukaryota; kingdom Metazoa; phylum Annelida; class Clitellata; order Rhynchobdellida; family Glossiphoniidae; genus Helobdella; species Helobdella robusta. Next base: position 3,026,630 of record NW_008704083.1, read on the forward strand.
ACAGAATCTAATTTTCATCGGAACATTCTATCGCATTAAATTACGTTCTGCGAATCATATAATTAGCAATTAATTATAATTAATTCACAAATTTCAAATCAAATTTCACAAAGTCTCAAACTAATTAATTAATTAATTTAAAAATATAATTACTTTGTAAGCTAATCTTCCCAATTCACCCAAAATAATTATCATTACTATTTTTACCATATACACTAATAATAGCATGCCTCAGTGATGATTAAAAATTAGGTGGAACCATGCAATTAGTGCAAGCGTTAATAGCATCATCCCGTTATGAATTTGTTAAAAAGATTATTGATAAGTAAATGCTTGCAAAAATAAAAAATGCAGTGTACTAACCAACTGATCCAACAATGAAAAGTTTGTTGACGAGTAGGAGAACATCCGTCAATTTATCCACCACAAACACTCTGAAAAAATCGTTCGTTCACATTTTTGCACCAGACAATCTCTCCACAATTTTTAAATTATAACAAAATTTATTAATGTAAGAAAAGTCTCAAATTTATATTTTAATTAATTAATATTCTTAAAAAAATAAAAGAGAAATGTAAAGAGAAACCTTATGGCGTTGGCCATGATCAAGCGGAAGGCTCTAAAGGCCGATGAACAGAAATTTTTGCCGTGAATTGCTATCTGCAGTGTGAAATAATTCGTTATCGTCGTGTGAATTTTAATTATTTGAATAATTTATTTGTTGTCTTAAGTCTTAACATTTGTTTAAGATAGTGCAAAATTTGATAGGACTAGATAACTGCATACATGTATCTTGTATGAATGGCTATGGCTTATAAAAAGATTGTTTGAGGATTTCATAGTAAAATTACATTTATTTATGCGATTGATTGTTTCCATTCACAAGCACTTTTAGATGGCTAATGGCTAATAAAAATAAAAAAAATTAAAGTTACCAGGCATGCAAGAAAATTATATTTGGCAGAGCAAATAACTCTTTATACAGGCTTAATACTGTACATTTCAATGAACTTAACTTGCTTACACGTTATGAGCAGCAAATGTAGGTTTATAACACAGCGCAAGATACAACAAACAGCAGAACATAAGTGACGTGAAAACGTTACCATAATGTAGGCATTTTTGTTGAGAAATTTGAGGAACTTTTCAAGACACCAGAAACAACATATGCAACACCTGTGGAAAAACGCAGCATGAAACATGTTCGTGGAATTAATAACACTCCAAAGTTGTTTTAATTTTTTATATCTCCAATGTTTTTTAAATTTTATTTTATCTTGATTATTTTACAAACCAAAATAAATGCATTTCCTCACTTTATATCAAAAATACAAATAAACTTGAACAGATTTTTTCTTTCGATATTGTTCTGTTACAAGCGGAACACTTGATAACAAGGCAAAAACTATAAACCATCCACAAACCGAAGAATATGCATGCAAGCATTGATACCACCAAGACATCAAATTAAAATACAAATTGATGGTGAGTAAATGTATTGAATGGCTCACTTAAGAACAAATCTTGCTACAATATGGGACCTGCCCTTGAGCTTGTGGTCTAAATATTCTAAAATGACGACAATAATTTGGACGATGGCTATGAGTAGAGATCCGAACGCCATCGAGCCCATGTGATACCTGCGAGGAAGTGTTGCTCGTGCTTTCAATGAGGGGTTAGTGATCGAAAAAATTCTGTCTCAAATATGACAAACAACATGATTACTTAAACATCATTTACTAGTATTATCACTGAATACTTCATTTTCTGTTCCTATTTGATAAAACTGAAGAGCAGCTCACCTAACAGATCGATAGAAGGCCCCAGTAACAGGGAACATCGGCAGATCATTCTTCTTATCAAAGGTCCAGTAATATGATGCAAATGCACCTGCCAGCGTTACTTGGCTGAGAGCAATGATGAAGTTCAGAAGCCAGAACCAGACGAAGAGTTGGAAGGCTTGCAGAGCCAACGTGTAACGGCTGTTTGAAATTAGAAAAATTGTTTGAGGTGTTAATACGCGAATTAAAAATAGAATATCTTTAAAAATGCAATTTGCAAACGATCGTTGTCTCACTCGTCTTTAATCCCGTTGACCAGGTTATCACAGAAGCCAGTTTCATTCTGTTAATTAATGAGTTAGTTTCAACGTTATGTGTGACAACTGTTTTGCAAACATTTCTGAAGTAAAATTGTTAAAATTTAATCAAATTAAATAAACATTCTCCTGGCAAGCATTTTAAATCATCCGCTTGTTTGTGTAAGTTTGTGTGAGGGTCACCATAAAAATTAGGGCATAGTACAGCAAAATTTCAGTGAGGAATTAATTAATTTTTAAAAATTATAAGAAGTAAAAAACTGTTTGAAGCATTTTTATCATTTTGTCACCACACTTCATGGCTGATGGTGAAATTCTGCTTCGGACATACACGAGTTTTTAATCGTCATTCTTAATAGATATCGTCAAATATGACGTAGTATTCTTATATATAACTTGCGTTTAATGTTAGTTGTAAAAAAAATGACACGAACCAAATTTTTAAAAAAGTTATAGAGGTCAACGAACCGCGGGACATTCGATGTTCTGCAGGAAGGACCTCATCTTGCATCTGAGATCATCATACTCCGTCTTGTTGACCTCATCCAACGTGCACTTCTGCGTCCGCGTGACGGCAGCCAGGCAGATGGCTGAGCCCCCCCAGTACACGAGAACGATGATCTGCATGAGGAAGGGGATGAGCGGCCACAACAACGTGAACATCATGTTCGAGATCGCTCTGTGTTTCGAAATTCGTTTCTCAAATGAAGTTTATGTCAAGCATCAATTAATCTAATTGTCATTTTTTAATTTTTGAATATCAAATATCATCTCGAATTAGCACAATTGTTAAATATTCCCCACTTGCTGGCTTCTTTGATGAGGGCGATGGCAATTCTGATTCTCTTGATTAGGAAGAGGAGGACGAGAAGGACGATGAAGAGCAGGATGCAAGCGATGATGCCTGCCAGAGGTTCGTGCAAAAATAACAAATCAACTCAACATACATTCAACTCATTTCTTATATTGCTAATTGTGTGCTAATATTTTCAATGAAATGAGAGCCTCAAAATAACGAATAAAATTAAACTTGTCTATTTCAATAAACAAAAATTTTAAAATATAATTAATACATATCAAAGTTTACATAAATTTTGTAAAAGTATCAATTAAAAGCTACAGAAAAGTATGAAAACACAAAAGTAGGAAGAATGATTGTAGGACAGACCGACAGCCAGCCAGGTTTCTTTGAGATTGGCATAGTATTGCATGTCAGTGGTGAGGATGAACGTGTTGGTGCTGTTTCGATTTTTAAGATCCACGTACGTTTGAAAGCTGTACCAAATCACTGAAGTTATATCAAATGAATTGAAATTAATGGTCGGATGACAACATGGTGAACGTACAAGATGCTACAAGTGTAATTAAAATTGTTGTACATTTATTTAAAGCGTGAATGCTAGTCAGAATGAGAAGTCTATCTAGAACGTTATGAGGTGTTATGTGAAATTATGAAATGTTTTAAATCAAAATAAACTGCTGAAAACAGGTAATTGCAACACGTCTAATTGCTAAACCACCAAAAATTATATAAAATTGTATAAAATAAAATTTTGACGTTAAATTATTTGAGTAATTTCAAAATGAGGTTGTTTACCAGCGACGAAGAATGCGATGAAGATGACGATGGAGAGCCAGATGATGACCCCTGCAATCCACCTCATCAACACAATCCAGACCAACGACAAAGCCATCGCCAACAACACAAAACTGCACAATTCGTTCAAATATGAATTGAATACAATGTGCCCAAAATATAAATTTTTATTTATCAATTAAATAAAAAAAACTTTGATAATAATACTGTTGTTCAAGTCGACAATGACTATATAATGACAAAAGTTATAAAGAATCTTGCTTATAAGGAATGTGAACAGCTGCAAGAATGAAACGTCACAAGAAAATTTAACAGGTCGTATGATAATGTGATGTGAACTTCTATTAATGACGAAAATGTCCGCTACATCGAACTGGGGAATAAATTTTTGTATCTCACGAATTCAATCAATCCTGTCTCATTTCAACTGCTCTAATGTTGTACAACCAGCATTAATCTAATTCCATTGATTCGTTTTTATCGCTAAATACATTTTGACGAGAAGAAAATTGTGCAGCACATGAATCGATCGGTGAATGTGAGGTTCAGACTCGAGATGCTGCTATTTGATATTAGCGGGTCGGAGTTTACTTCATTCGCGTTCGTTGTGCAACCAGTTTCGTTTGGTTTAGTAGTACAAATATCATGAGTGCACAGAAAAAATCAAACAAGTTTAAAATAAAAAACTTACAGAAGTATGAGCCACCAAGTTGTCGTAACGTCGGACAATATTTTCACTCCGTAACCTTGCAGTTTGATCAGCTCTCTGGCTACGCTGAAATTATAGATCATAGAAATTATTAAAATAGTAACGATATTTTGTAACTATTTTTAATTTTGCTTTTTTCTCTCTGAAATCGAACAAAATGTAATTGGCAGGCACAGAGCAAGTTCAACCACATGACGTTCATGAGGAGTAGTGACAAGCAACAACGAAAACAAGGCAGAGGATGGGAGGAGTTACATCAACCTACTTGACGCCACTCGATAGATCGCCACCTTTGATTGATACGTTGTTTGAATCCACCAGAGGTTCGCTGGCGTTGTTTCGTACGATGCCATCAACAATGTTCAGGACGGGCGGCAGGCACCTGTACACGACTATTGGTCAGTGGTTATCACATGAAACAAACAACTTCAAGCGAACGTTCAATTTTTAAATCGTTCAATCTAATGTGAAAGATTCAATTATTACTTAATTATAGAGAAATAAAATTTCAATTCGAACGAACGTGGTTTGGTTGGCATGTAGTACGGAGCGCACAGGCCTTTGTTAATATAATTTTGCTGTAAAATTATTTTAATAAATGAAGGTATTATGGAAATAAAATGAATTCTTAAAGAATTGATCACCACAAAATATAACTCTTTAAAAACATTTCAACACAATTTAATAAACGATGAAATAACTAAGTTTAATCATTAAAACTTTGTGAACAACAAAGAAAGTTGCGATAAGTAACCAGGGCCGATCTGTCGTTGTTTAAACTGATTCCACTTTTACATATGGCATCCTTGACATCACCTGTCCAAGCGTTCCAAAACGTAGAGGGACATTCTTTCACGCAGATCTGTTCGTTCAAATTTTTTCTAAGTTCTACTCATCGAAGATAACATTTGAAATTTCGAGCGAGATTTTTTCGAAAGTTGCATGCTATCAAACTGAACTTAGACTTTTTTGAAATCTCTTAATTAATTAATTATGTTCTTGAAATTATGTATTTTTCGGCAGTTTTTTAGAATGTTTGAAGCCAATTTATAAGAAAATTTCAAAGTAGACTCGAGGCAGACATTTGTCGTCTCATTGAATAAAAAAGTGTTGTTGCTGTCTTAATAGGTCATTCCACGTTTTAATAAAAAAAAATGAAGACGATCATTCTGAAATATTTTACAATATTTTGAAAATATTTAAAACATCCATCAGAGAATTGTTGGATCTTAATTATAATAAATGTAAATGAAAATATAAAATATTATTCAGCAAAGGTTCAAAAAGAATGAAGAACCTGGGGAGAGCCAGAGCACATTTTGAGAACGTTGACAGGCGTCGATGAGAAGGATATGCACTTGAGGAAGTCAAAATAAAAGAGGAGAGGTTTGCCGCTGTCGAAAGGGTTGTTTCAAAAAGTTCAGTTCAATTTTTTATTACAACAAAAAAAAAAACAACGTTACGCACCAAATGAAATAAAGTTAAAAAATCATAATTTTTTTTTCTTGTACGATTTTAAAAACTGTGAAGAAAGTTCTATAGGGTTTTTGAAATTATAGAAATAAATAGAAAAATTAGCTGAATCTTCAAACATAAATAAATAAAAGAAACGGAGAAGAATTCATCAGGCATGGAAAAGAGGAACACGTTAATAAATTATCTCAAAACGATCAAAAACTTAATTTCCAGATAATCATAATTTTATAATTCAGGACGTGGAAGAAACCTGTTCTCAGCAACTCCACACAACTTGCCATCGCCATCAATCGGGTAGATGAGCATGCGCGGATCGCCCATTGCAAATGCTGCGTGTTTAATTTAATATCCATTGCGATTGTAATAAGTTAATTAAATATAAATCTATGTTTCTGTCATTATTTGACAAATCTAAATTATGCGTAAGAAGGTTGCGTGCTAAATAACTCATGAACAAACAATTTTTATATTTGAATAAGGTTACGAACAATCGAACGGACGGAAACTCAAACTCTTTCGTAACTAAGTAAAAAACTCGGACATCTGTAAAACAATACTGTGGTATTTTAAAAACGTCTAAGTTTAATTTAAGCCAAATTTAAATTTGGCGACGTTTCTATCAAAACTTTATAGAAACTGCATTTAGCTAACTGAAAAAAATTGGCACCTAATCTGTTTAATATAAAAATATTGAATGAGGGGACGAATGAAAATCTTCCTGCATTCGAACCAGGGGACTGCAACACAAGTTCGTCATACCTGAAAACCTAATTACTGAAATCGTCAAACTAGCTCCCGCGTCATTGTCACAACATTGGCTGCATAAATACAATCGATGAAAATAATTTTGTATTTTTATTATTATTGTTATCGTCACCAAATAATTATTCCGTAGAAAATAACGTATTACAATAACAATATGCAACATCATTGATGTTAGTAAATAAAGTTCATTAACCAGCCAACCAACCGACCGACCAACAAACCAACCGACCGACCAACCAAACGACCAACAAACCAGCCAGCCAACCAACCGTATATCCCTACAGCAATGAAAGCGACGAAGAAGACTGCGATGAGGAAACAACAGAGAACATCTGTGCAACCTCTGTGTATGTATGTTTTTTGTTTGTTTTTTTTTGTTTAATTGTTTATTTGTTAAATTGTTTGTTTATTGTTTGTTTGTATTCACGTTTTTATGCTTATTGAATAATTAAATAATAACATATTTACCACTTTGTAGATAAACTAAATTAAAATGTATCACGTGTCAAGTTTGTTGAGCCAGCTGACATTGAAACTAAACTTTTTGATTTCAAGTATAATTTTTAGTGCTGTATGACCCAACAACAGTTAAGTTGTCATCAATGCTTTGTCAGTCAGCCACGGTGTATTACGAACATTCGTGTCATGAATATTGATAGCGGTTAAACATCAAACGACATCATCAACACAATCTCAGATATGATTGAATAGGAAATGAATTTAGAATCAATATGGTGAAATAACAAAATCGATGGAACAGAACTCAACAGAACACTTCAGCAGTCAAATTCTACGAATTTAATGAATACATGTTGTATGTGGAACGCAGGATCTACGAGACTATGGCAGAACTCCATCACAATGCAATATTACCTCACAGCGTCAACATGTTCTAAAGATCAATACCAATCATTTGATTTGATTTTACGAAATTAAATTTAAATAAAACAAATACTCATGAACATCAGTTTTAACATTTAAACATTTACAACACAACACAACATTAAAACATTAACATATCATTAAAAAAACTTTACTTATCACTTTATAAAAGTATAACAAATGCATCACATTAATACAACAACATTATCACCACAACATTAACACTTCAACATTAACACAACTTTAACAACAACATTAGCACAAGCAAGGGACAAAAAAGTGCTAACAACAACATAAAGTAGTGTAACAACAAATAATAATTGTCATGTCGGTGATAGCTAAAAAAATTTAAAAAATTATTACCAAAGAAATCAGACATGAAAAATAATGATTCAAAAAGTATTTAAAAAGGTTGATTTGTGAAACAAATAAAAAAAATTATTTAAAATACTTTTAAAAATATGAAAATTAGAAAACCGTATAAATTAAATTTATCAGAATTTGTAGGGAACTTACTACAAAATTCGGCACGCAAGTTAGGAGCACAGGTGATTTCGAACCAGGTGAGACTGTATAAATAGAGAAAGCTATAACGCAATAGAACTCACATTCCCCTAAAATGTCTGTCAGTTGCACGCTTAATGCTGATCAGTGAAAATTATAAATTAACATTGCATCATCAAGGGGTAAAACTTTATCAATTAAAATATATTATTGGTCAAATAAAATTTATTGGTCTTAGCAAGCATGGGAGAAATTATTCTTCACAATTATTAGTATAGGCCTATTTAATTTACTCTTTATACAGAAAGTTAATTGAATGTGTTTGCCATCAATAAAAACTTTGATGAAAGTTTCTATAAAAGTTAATGTTAACTGTGGATTGGACAATGCTGGTTACATAACTCTTCGATTAAATTCTTTTAATCAGTTACAAAGAACTTGTTTTTTAACAATTAATGAAGTGTATGTTGCGTAGCGAGTCAAATTCAGTGGAGGTCAGCATAGAGGTCAGCATAGAACTTACAGCATAGAGGAAGTGGCCAGTACACTGTTATGCTTCATGATAAAATCATTATGCCGAAAGTAACAAAATATGGTGGCCATGTATCCCATATATAAACTATCAGCAAATCAATCATTTGTAGTATATTTGCAAGAGGAAGTTTGTCGAAACCAGTCGAATATACATTTTCAACTTGTCTAGGCTGCTGGCAAATATTTCATACTTAAAAAACCAGCAACAACTAGAAAACTTTTCATAACCTCCAACTATCAACAAAGACATTTTACAACACTTGTAATTAATAATAATTTTCACAAACATATATATATATATATACACACACACACACAAACAGGCACAAAACACACACGCACATACTCATTTGCAGCTGAAACGGCCGCTTTCGTTTCCAACATAAACATGCAGATTACAGCAATTACTACATAACAACACAACTGTTGATAAAAAGCCTAATTAAGGTAGTAAACAATTAACTGTTTATTAGAATGATCAAGACGTGAAAAAAATATTATTATATCTTAATTAATTAATTAGTTAATTAATTAATTAATTGATTCACTGATTCATTATCATTGCCAGTGTAATAACCACGAATTCATAATCTAAGTAATTGACTGACGAGCAAGTGTCTCAGTTCTGTGTACGTGTGCAAGTGTGGTGACTACAATTAAACACATCCAAAAAAAACATTATACTCGGCATCTTTCATTTCATAGGCTGATTGATAACATATCCTTGATGTTATATCTCAGTTAAATGGAAATGTTTTCATAGACGCTCCACGACAACAAATTCAGCGTTAAAAATTGCTAAAATTTTCATTACCATTTAATATTAAAAAATTTTCAGTCAGTTCTCGTAGTAAATGATCAAACTGTAAATCTTTTCTTGTAAAATAAACAATAAGATGCAGAAGAATAAAAGCGAAATAAAATTATTTCAAAAACTTATAAATAAGAACTCTCAATCAATAATTCAGAATATAACATTACAGAAAATCGACGAATGAACATAAAGTTGTTGTACGCAATTGGAAATAAGATTAATATTATTACTGATATTGTAATATAATTATAAATCTTATAATATTAATTATAATATATATTATTTATTACATATTAATATCAATATTGTAACTAATATTACAATATATATAATTAATGTTTTCAGATAGAAATTATAGTTGAAAAGGGTGTGCTTGCATGTGTACGGTAGGGTACAAGGTGGGTGATTACTAACAGCTCGCCAAATATGTCGCATGTACATGAAAATATTATGTAATTTATTTGAAGAAACGCAAGGTAAAATACCACTACCATGTGGAAATGATTATGACGTTTACAAGATTATAACAACTGAAAATTTATAACAGACCCTATACGAATGAAAAATTAAATTTATAAATTAAAGTTATTCTTTATAATTTTATGTAATTTAGTTTTTTTTATACTGCGAAAGTGTGCGCAGAGCTGCCTGTACATCGTTTTGTATTTACTTGGTTACAATTAAACTAAACATGTGCCGCAAAGGTTGTGGCGTCCACACACACACACACACACACATACACACACACAAACACGACGTACCTGCACACTTTGTTTATGTAACATCCATACCAGACGACATACATAAACACATCAATGTAACATCCACACGTACACATACACAGGAATCGCGTTACATGCAAGTTTCTTTTCTAAGGACACGAGGTCAGATCAGTGCCGACCAGTTTGTAGTTCAGCTGCTCAATTTTGACAATTTGATGGAAAAGTTGGAGTTACGGATGCATGGTCACATTGTTAAGAGTGGCTGATTGGTGGTTGTTATTTCATTTGGAAGAATTAATTAATTAATTTCAGTTCGGACAACAAAATATCTTTGTTAAGGAGCAAGACCTTAATGAACACTTGAACAACAAAATATCGAGACTTGTTTTTTATGATGGATTTGGTACTGCTGACACTTACCGGCACGAACATTTGGTTGATTCTTTTTGGATTTTATTTATGAAAGTCTCGTTTAAATGATGATGGTTGTCTCAACACGAAAACAGGCAGATAATCAAAAGATTATGAATCAAACTGTTAAGCAGTCAAACTAATTTCAACAAAACAAACAAATTGTTCAACTAATTCTTATTTGGGTGACCTAAAACAAACTTTCTCAACAAGCATATGAACAAACAAAGAAACGCACACGTTTGCGGATGAGTCGCCTAGCAACAACATTCACCTGTCTCTAGCTCTCCGAACGATTAAATGCCGCAGAATGATGGCGCAGTAGAAAGATCGATGTGTACCAAAATAAAATAATTTCCTTCCCCTCCATTCTGTATGGATGGTGGAGGTCTTATTGTTTTAACGCTTCGTTGGTAAATAAATTGCAAACCTACACAAAAGATGACTGTTGTGTGATGTGTTACAGATTTGTAATTAGGACAGTAAGAGCGTGGAAACACATTGATCCAACAAGCTTAAACGAACAAACATAAACACCTTTAAATAACAAACATAAACACCTTTAAATAACAACAAAATATAACCACACCTGCCCAAAAAAACATATCACATCACACATAAATTTTTAAAACATAAACATCACCACGTTCCAATATTCAATGCGCTCGAGAATTATTTTCGATTTGCTATTTTATTTTAGGAGTTAAAATCAATTTATCTACAAACCCTGCGGCAATGCAGCGCTTTTTACACTTTCTCCTATCTGAGCTGGTAAGTTACTTAAATAATGTATTTTCTCAAAACATGCATAATTTAATTTATTTAAATGCCATGTCGTTTTCGTGTGATTGTTTAAAACTGGATATATTAAATTCTCAAACGTGAAGCAATTAATTAATTAATTAATTATTAATTAACACAATCATTCATTTTAAGCAGCACTCCTTAAATCATTAACGTGCACACAGGAACAAAGTAAGAACATTCCGACGAAATTGCAATAATAATTTCTTGTTGTATGCGTTGTGTAATACTGAATAAATTAGTGGCGTGGTATTTGCTGGCTGGTATGGATTGTAATACCAAATCATAAATTATGCTCTCTATGTATAGAACATCAACAGGTAAGCTAAGGACTCGCTATGGGAGAGTTTTTAAAAACACATATAGCATAAATGAAGATGATACGCTTATTTATGCAATCATATCTAAGCTATGTAACACGGTTACATCATATCTATGCTATCACGGTTACATCATGTCTATGCTATGTAACAGGTTCATATATGCTATTTATTTATCCATTCATCAAATTTATCATATATTTTATTTATATGCGCCTATGTATAGGTATGTGCATGTGTGTCTTTGCCATACTATCATAAATTTCGCCAGTAATAAATGTAGAGATAAATTCTATAGGATTAATTAACGACGATCAACTGCTGCGTGTGGATAGCAAACGAAATGATGATCATTTGTTAAACAATGAAATTTTAACGCAATATATTAATATTTTATTGTTTATGGTTTGCGCCTGAATTAAGATTAAAAATGACTGATTGTTTTCTAATGAATGAATGAATGAACCCAGTTGAAACAAAACATTAGATAGACCGGTTGGTACAGAGCTAACGCACATTTCATTTACATTTCTTCCTTCTTAAGTCTATCAAACGATATAACAACGTTTTGAATAATACTACTACTGTAGCTTGCTTTCAATAAACAAAACAAGAGAAATGAATAAGTTAAAAATTTTATTGAATGAATCATTGGTTATCAGCCAGCGCACGTAAATAACTCACGCAGGAAATACAAATTTACCGATAAAAACCAACTTTCTAATTTTTTAGTCACGAGGACACACAAGAAGAAGAAATTATTGTAAGAAAATGCATTAAAATCTTTGGTGATATCACGTACTTAAGACATACGTGGGTCCTACATATGACGTACAAATTACGAGAAAATGACGCAGATATGATGCGTATGCAACTGGTTACGAACTAAACTCTTGAGTGCCCACGATTTTTGAGCAAAAAATAACAAACAGTATTAGAAGGCGTAAAATTGTAAAGCATTGAAATGGAATGAACGACTGACCTGTTCTTCGTGGGGCCGTTGAAATTTGGATCGTGCTCTATAGGTTTATCTGCTTGGTGAGGGGATTACACAAAAAACATTTCGTATTTTTGTATATATATATACATTAATATATACATATATATATATATATATATATAATTTATATATATATATAATTTTTATTTATATATTAACAGATGTACTACGTACTAATTGGCATATAAACAAATTATGGATAGCCTTTTAATATTCGTTTACATTACTGTTACTCTATATTTTTAATTTCATTCTAATTGGAAAAACAACGGAAAAACGAATCGATAGATTCAAAATTAAAATTCAGCCAAACAGCATAATCATTTGTTATGTAAATATTTTTATTGACCACAATCTACATTTCTTTAAAACGTAAAAATTAATTATCATAAAAATCAAATGTTCAGGTATTAAAAACAAATATTAAACATAAATAAAAATGTTTATAAACAAACATGAATATTAATAAAGATTAGCAACTTTTATTACGAATATTTATTATACCTGCATCATCAATCCGTGTTCGTTTGGATCCTCCACTACCCATTTTATATTTACTTATCTATTTGTTTATTTTTGAAAAAGGCACAAAAATTAAATCCAAAGTTTAATTTAAAAACATAGAAATATCATTGTTTTATTTGAATTTTTGGCGTAAACATTATAATTGATGATCGCAATGAGTGGCGTAGATACACTTCACTTGTATTGATAGCACAGGTGAACAATTGATTACTATATATACATATTCATCACAAACACACACACATGTATGTATATGTATATATATATATATATATTTATATATATATATAATATATATTTAGTGCAATAATGAATATAATTATGTACAAACTTAATATAACCTTATAAAACGTGTGTATATATTCATACATTCGTATATATTGGAGATAGAGAAAGAGAGTAGAGACACGACATATATATATATATATATATATATATATATATATATTATATGTTATTACTATGTTATATGTATATATATATATATATATTTATATATACATATATATAAGCATCTGGGCACATACCCACATATCAATTTGAACACCGAAGATGGTATAAGAATACCAAAAATTACTCGGACAACTCAGCGAATATATACCATCTTCGTATACCATATATACACGAAGATGGTATATATTCCTATACCATCTTCGATGTTCAAATTCAAATTGATATGTTGTTTATGTGCCATGATGCTCAAATATATAGATACTGTGTCTCTACTCTACTTTGTTGATTCCTTGTTTGTTTAAAGTGAATACTCAACCCTAATTTAATTAGTTTTACAATCTTTAACTTCGTCCAATATGACACTTTTACGTGTTTTTATTATCGATGATTCTTCTGTTTCTAAATTTATTAGTAGGAAGAATTCCAATTGCCCGTTGTTGAATATTTGTTATATATATATACATATATATATATATATATATATATATATATTAATATATATATATATATATATATATATATATACTTTGGATTTGGATTTGGATTGTCATCAATTTTTTGCCATTTTTCAAAAATTTTCATGAAAAACCCCTAACCTTAAATGCCCGCTGTTGAATATTTATTATCGGATGTCTTTGTTCTATGAGTATTGATTCGGCTAATCGTAAATTATAATGGTTGTTATTGTAATGTAAGATTTCAACGTTGTGGTCCTAGATTTGCGTTGTAATTTTAGTTTTGTGTTTCTCTTTCATGTGATTTTTTATAGCGCCAGTTTGTACGTGCATCGTGAGTCTTCTCGATAACTTAGTCGTCGTCATACCAATATTTCCTGAATTATGGTTCCCACACTCACCAATAATACATTTGAATCCATTATCGAAGAGATGACGTTCTTTGGTTGAAGTAGTATATTCGTGTTTAATATCGTTTTCGCTGATTGCTTGGACGTTATTTTTTATGATTCTTTCCATAATTTTTTCATCCTGTTTGAAAGCGGTTATCATGTGATTCTTATAATATATTTCTATGTTATTATTTGCATACATGTGTGTGTGTGTGGGTGGGTGTGTGGTGTGTTGTGGGTGTGCATGTATGTATATATATAAAAATAAGTGTTGGTCATGTCAGAGAAAATCGATTCGATGTTTTGAAACCTGAAATATCCGATCCTAACATTAAAGTCGATTGCACTAATAATGATTGTAATTATAATGATGGGGAATTGGAACTTCAACTTAGACTACAATCTTCTGAAGCAATTTGAACCCATAAACTCTTTCTGGAAATAGATGATGGAGCTTCAATTGACTGCTTCTTATAGCGATAATCTCTATTTACGACAATTTACAGTAATGTTTTTTTAACTGTGAAACTTTAACTATATCGTTTGCTTTAGCTTTAGGACTTATTTACGATATTAAAATTTTGTACCTGTGATGAATATTTAGTATTACAACAGGCGCTATATAAAAATCCAAATAACCGGGGGCTGCTTTTTCCTAAATAAAATTAATATTCAGTCAAATTTTAAAATTGCACGTAAAATACATAAATTATTAGATATAATGATAATTTATTCAACTTGTTGTTCAAGATCAGTGAAATAAATTAAAATAAAATTAATAAAATTGTAAATGTTGTGTTGGGACCGAAACTATTTTCCTATATTTTTTGAGGGAAACCATATGACGAACAGAAGACAAGAAGGAAGGCCGGTGATGGAACGTTGAAAATAGTAAAATTTCCTTACATAAGTGAAATTGTGAATTGTTACTTTGTGGATAAACAACATTCAATGAAAAGTACGGAGAAGGCATCCCCAGATGAAAACGCTCGTTCTTATCAGATATTTTTGAAGAACCCATGTTATCTTCATCATTCAATTTTTATTGTAAACTTTAGTGCAATAAATTCAAAAACATTCAAAATAATGAATTTTAATGAACTTTAATTTATGCACTACGTCGGCGAATCTTCCATTTTGCCACAAATTCGCTGATAAAAAAATTCACAAGTATTTAGTAACAACTTTTAAAACGACAAATTTTGTGCTCAATCCAAATTTTGAAAATTTGTTTGAAAAAATTTTGAACAAGAATTTAAGAGTAGTCGATTATTATAAACATGCCAATGAAGTTTTTTGGAATAACAGACTGACTGCTACAAAAAGCTGAATTAATGTAATATATATATATAATAGAAAATCCAAATCGTATGAACTTGTTCTTCTCATGACAAAAATTAAATTTATTTTCACTCACCGTAACGTTTATTTCACGCAGATTTAATAAAAAAGCTGCCGATAAAATCCATTTAGTGTAGATGCAAGGGCATGTTGTCAAACAATGCATGTACGCTTGTCAATGAGATAAACTTGTCTGTTCGTTTTTTAATATAAAGATCTAACGGGTTAGAGGCATGATGCGTAGAATCTCTGTGAGAATTGCGAACTTCAAGTCAATAAAAAAAGAGAACACAAAACAACACGTCTACAAAATTTTCACCGTTTATACCAATCCTAAATTGAATGTTTAAAATTATTTCATTATCCAACTGTTTACAAAATTAAAAAAAATCGCAAAATATAATTAAAAAGACCATTACTTTAAAGCGCTAATTCGAATAAACATTTTAAACAAGCAAAGACTTAGTTGCGCTCAATTATGGCATAAAGTTAATGATACGAGGACAAAATGTAAGTAACGTGGAATACATAAAATTTCAAACGTATGAAAACTGTTTAAATAAAATAAAAATTGAAAATGCTGTTTAATATCATAATCTATATATAAATGAAACGAAGGGAAATGAAAACATGTAATCCGTTCGACAGTGCTAATAACAAAAATAAACATGGGTACAGCTTCGATTTCGCACATTATGTTTCAATTTAACTGAAAAATTTATTATTTCTTAATTTATTTCTGGATTGTAAAATTTGCAAAAATGAGTTTAAGTGATAACAGATTGAATATATACATCGAGAATCAGTCGCACTGCTCAATTTCATTTAATTAACTGATTAATGAAGTGTGAACAAAAGGAATTTCATTTTTATTGCATAAAGTCCATCTTTTGCCAATAACATTTAGAAACAAATCGATATCTCTTTGTTTGTGTATAAAGAATGTAAAGAAAGTTTCATTTTTCAAAATTTCAATCTCCGTCTTATGCGTAGACACCCCGGATGGAACGCTTGCAAAATGATCCAAATCGACGTCCACTTTTATCTCATCTGTCGTCTCTGCGTCGGACACAAAAATTCGTAAAATATTTGGACTGTCGACGATTGAAGCAACTTTTAAGACTTGGCTCAGAGGATATGTTGCAAGCGAAATGAACTGAGGCTTGTCAGGTGGAAATTTATGGATCCTCGGTGACGGGTAACTAACGTAGTCTTCTTCAAGAATGGCGACAGAGTTTTCAGTGATCAACAAGTTAACTGGATGTAAAGTTAAATGAGCAGAATTATTTGTAATGTTTTCAACCGAAATTAAATGGCAAGCTAGATAGAAATATATTTTCCAATCGAGCGGAACAGATGATAGTTTGTTATCCATGGTGGATGCGATGTCAGTTAGAGTTTCATCAGACGGATATATAAAACTAACGTCGTAATAAACAACAACATCGTCATATGATCCTGTCATAGAATGCCGAAAAATCGAGTAATTATTCGGATTCAGTCGGTGTTTTTTAGATATCTTGTACATTTCATACGGACTCTGTACTTCAACGGGTAAAGCAGGGCGTATTTTTGACAAGCACTCTAGAAGCTTGTTAAGAAACATTTGTGTCGATAGATTGTCTCGAGTTATGCAACAAGCTATAGAATTTCGATCATTCTGAACCAAAAGGCGAAAAAATTCTCCAAACATACCCAAATTTACTTCACCCAATTGTTGCAAATCAATTTTTAAGTAAACCTCTAATTCGGCAAGTTGACTTGCTTCTAATTTTTCCTTCGAACGGCCGTCCAAAAAAATGCAGCGTTTTTCATTTACTGAGTAAAAAGTTTTAAAATGAGAGGATAAAAGTCCAGAATTAGAAATAAAGTGAACGTAACGATCTGTCAATATAACGCAGCTAGGAATTTCTTGCGAGGGATTTGTGAATAAAATAACATTCGTGAATAAAAAAAAATGAGCTACTTCGCCAGGCTGTGCAACGTTTAGTTCATAATAGTCAGTGAGTGATTCTTCATCTGGGAAACTGATTTCAAAATTACTGAATAAATTACTAATATCCGCCAGGCAGCATTTCATTCTTGACATCGCATCATCTGAAATCACCTCTGAAGGAATCTTTTCATAAACTAAATTCTTTTCGAATACATCTAGTTTTTTTAATTCATTCAAAGTTAACTCAATTCTGCTGGAATATAAAACATGTTTTGAATTTTCCATTTCGACGTTTGAATTGGATCTTATTTCAAGTTCTGACAACATACTTGAATTATGAACTTTATCGGAATCCAAAGAGCTTGCCTCTAATCTTCCAGTTGCATTCGACATTTCAATGGCAGAGCAGACTTTTGTCTCAGTGTAATTTTCAGAAAACTCTGTAGGAACGGTGGATTTGTTAACATTTCGATCAATAAGATCATACTTGTCTTTGTTACTTTTTATCGCTTCAAAATTGACACCTCCTGTGCCAAGCACAGAATATTTTTCAGATTCATTCGGCAAATGCCTGAAAGAACGAAATGAAATGCCCTGATCCAAAACATCGTCATCGGACTGAACTGTTAAAGCATAAGGAAATGTATCATTCTGGTTGAGTTGCGTATCAAATTGAAGATGCCTGTTTTCCCAGTCAGGTGAAGCAACTTTTTTCTTTTTTTTCTTTTTTTTTCTGCTCATTGGAAATGATGACGAAGAGGAAACATCTTTGATTTCATTTCTAAACTGAGCAAACCAATAAAGGAATGTATCTCTCATGTTTGATGAGGGCCATCTTAGATCCAAAGTCTGAACACCATATATTCCCAAATTGAAGGTCATTTTGAAACCGTAACCAATAAAACCGTTATCAGAAATCAAATCAAACGATGGTTTGTTTTTACTATTTTTAACTTTGTTTAGGTCCATAACGTTGGCATCATACATCTGAAGATTAATGATTCGGCTGTTGATTGGAAAAACGCAAGCGACGGTATTATCTGATATGCAGTGCTTAGAACGTGTATAATCAACAAGTTTGTGTTCGGGTTCTAAAATAAAAGGTGGAAAACAAGTAAAGTTTTGATGACACACGTAAAGGTTTTCATTGGTAGCAATTAAGGCACTTGTTTTACCTTGGTCTGGTTCTTCGTAGGCAACAATAAGTTGCACAAGGCAGTAAAATTGAATCAATTTTATAGGAGTAGGATTAATTGAGACGTCTGTGGAGTTATTCGAATCCGATTTATTAGAACTCGTAATATCGATGTTATTTTTTGCATTAGAATCAAAAACAACGTTCAGATTCATTTCATAAGGCTGCAGAATTTTATAAATTTTATGTTCCAATTCCTTTGAATGATAATAAACAAGAGGATCTTCATATTCGTCTAAATTTGGAACACTTCTTCTGTAGGCTCGTTTCAACTGAGACAAGAACATGTCCGTTTTAGACGAGCTGAATGTTAAGAATACAACGTCGATGTGGGTCTCAACGCGGTTTAAAATTAACCTCATGTACATGGAACGATAGCCAACAAGAATGCAGAGGATGTCTGAAAAAGAAATAGAAGCGAAATATTGCATGAGTGGTATGCTGGCGTCTCCATTCAACTTCTCCACTTCCAATAAATGGATGTTGTACGGCGTAATGTACACACAACAGGGACGATCAGATTCAATCACCAAGAATTTTGGAGCTAAATTGAAATAAGCACTACACCACATTACGTGAACCGGAGATTCCTTTTTGGGATCAACATTGCATGTACCACGTTGAATGGCAGCATTCAATATTGATTCAATTTCAGTGATTAATGCTTTGTTGTTGTGTCCAGGCAATGTATCAGGCAGCAGAAAAAAATTTTTCTGAGATTTAGTCACATTTTTTTTCCTGAAATTTGAAAAAATACCTTTAAAAACATTTGATTTAAATTACTTTCAGTAAACATTTTAATTTTTTTTTAGTAAAACACGGATTAAGTTTACTGCTTACATTACATGTAAATGGCATCGAAAAAATTTAAATAAATTCCTCCACAACTGCTCCCAAACATACACCAAAAAAATACATTGAAAGGAAACAAACAAAATAATTTAAGTAGAACCAATTGAGTCTAGCCTAGCGTGCACTTTTAATAAAACGAAATGTTCTAAAAGATGTTCATATGGTCCTAGCTTTCTACCCAAAAACTTAAAACTAATTGCATAATCAAATGACTCTAATAATTAAAGAGAAACAAACAAAAGACAATGATATAATTAAAAAGAAACAAAGTCTGTAATAAATAAATAAATAGTTGCCGGAAGTAAAGGGAACAAACCCGAGCAAAAGAGTGTTGGACGGGTGCTGGTGACCAGTTGGAAATGAAAACAACGTGCTGGCTGTCGTGCACTTGATGCGGCTCTGAGATAAAAAAAATAGATCAAGAAGGCTCATTTTTATACGTTTATAATAAAATCATCTATTGAGGCTATCAAAACATTTCACTTTTCAAATGGTCATCTTTATATTTTAAAATTAGAAAAAAATGTCAAAATCTAAACTTCTGGCAAGAAATAAAAGTGTTATAAAAATTATAACAACCACTGTTAGACAGACAGTTGTCGTTTGCTACATTTGTCATTGGATTGAAAGAAGCTTTAAAAAATCATTTGTTCTAGTGTTGACAGCGTATCAAGATATTTGAAAACTATGGGATGGCATCCATCAATCACTAGCAATTAAAAATATTAGGCATCACATTTACTACCACACTTAAGGTAGCAGCTCATATCAACCACATCATCACAAAAGGTCTTCAAACATTTCACGCAACACTTGATTTGAAAGGTTCCAAATTATTCGGCATCAAATAATCACTCATCATCTCACGCTTCAAGTACGCTGCTTTTTTTTGGTCTGGCTTCCCCATACAACAACAACAAATCCAACAACTACAATCTCTCATCAACAAGTTAATTCGCCTCAACTACCTACTTTTATCATATCCTACCCTCACTCATATATTCAACGCACTCCATTCCAAATTATTTGAGAAAATAGAAACAACATAGAGTCATCCACTATTTACTCCTGCCAATCAAAACTACCGCAACTTTCGTCAACTTTATTTTTTAAAAATCAGACTCTGACAGACGCAGAATTTGTTAAAATATGCAAATAGACAAGATTACAAAATGAAGAAAATAAGTAGAGTAAAATGAAAAACCTTCATTGAAGGCATCTAAAATATATTTATAGTCAATGATCGTCTGCCATTCGTCTAATTTTTGTCCGTCTATTATACATTTAATATTAAAATATAATGAAAAATAAAATAATGGATTATTGAGTTTGAAAGAAAGCAGGTGAGAAAATAATAAATGAATAAAAGAAATTAATTCATAAATAAGTAAGTAAATATGCAAATTAAAAAATTATTATGAAAAAAATTGATCAGATTATAAAACAAAAGTAATTTATACAATAAAACAGCTCAAATTCATCAAAAGTTGGGGAAAATGAAACATTCGCATAAAGAAAATAGTCAGGTTTTTAAAGACTTGATAACAAAACATATTCGTCCATGCCATGTTATCGTTCGACCTGTTGGACTAAGGAGCAGCGGAATATATCCTTCCATTAAGCGCCTACAATTCTGTGATTAGGTATGCCTTATAGTGAAATATTTTCATTTACAAATATCTAACGAAATGAAAGTTTTGTTCTTCTGCAGCCAAACAAATTGCTGAATAGACTTCCCAATTATTTATTATCACGACGAGACAGTTCTCAACAGTTTCACAACTTTAATAGCATGACAAATATTTCAACCAAAAATAAACATAATTTTAGTGAAATAAAAAAAATTAATAAAAATATTTTAATTACCTTGGTTGACTGTTTTAAATTTTGCATGAAACTTAGGTTAGGATTCGATTTATTTGTATTTTCCGTGGGTGCTGCTGTCTTTGTAACTTCAACTCCTGGCAATAATCTGTTTAATTATTATTTGTTAGTTCATTCATTCGTTAGTTCATTGTTAAATGCAAATCCTTTTATAATTTAGAATAATTTAAATCGTACAAGTTCACCATACAAACATTTGAGAGGTGGACATGATTGCGGCTGGTTCCGATGAATCCGACGGAGCCGACGATGACTTTTGTGACATTGGCGTTGAATCAATCGACTGCATCTTACTTCGGCTCACTGTCGAATGTTCTTCTGTTACTGGCTTAATATTTAAAGAGATGTATTCATTTCATGGAATGATTTTTATAAGCTTCGCACTACAGCTAATTAACCTTGATTAGCGAAGAAATGAGGATTTGTTAATATTAATAAGATTATGCACTCGCATAATTGAGCTCAGTGCATCTAAAAATTTCTCTAAAATATGAGTGATCAAAATTCATACTAAATTCATATGAAGTTTATTCTAAACACAAAATGCGTGAATAAAAATTAAATTGAATGCCAAATAAAATAGAAAGATTATTCTTTTAAATGTAAAATGAGCCAAATGGAACGAAGAGAAGAAGTGCTGATTCCTCCTAACCTTACTTTCAGATCTCGAGTCTGATGACGACGTCAACGAGTCAGGCGGCCTGCCAGCTTTCGATTTGCTCAACGCCAACCTCACCAAAACCAAGTTCAATTCCCTGGAACTTATTGCTTTTTTGTCGAGAATTATCTGAAAATTGCAACGATTAATAAGTAAAAACTGAAAACTAAAAAATAGAAAAATAAAAATACATCTTGCGCCCTTTCTCCAAACATCTCGTAGACATCAACGCGATAGCCTTCACTTTTCGCCATGGGATTTTTGCGGGTGTCGAGATATTCCAAGTTGGGCAGCTGGCGGAGGTGGTAGATCTCTTCCTTTTGCAGCAAACTGTTGTAGCTTAGGTTCAATTTCTGCAAGGAATACATTTTCTGAAAACCTATTTGCAAAAATATAGAGATAACAAACGTAAAACTATTATAAATTTAAGTTACAAAAAATTAAAAAAAATTAAATTTTTCTTTAAATTTAAAAATATAAATTAATAAATTCATGCTATTGAGATTCACTCATGCCAATTGAAATCGCTCGTTTAGAGCGTAAAAATACAGCGTAATGATGTAATTGCTTCCAAGTCTGCGCTCAGATCAAAAATGTGTATCTGAATTTTCACTTCTTACTTTCAGAAATAGTAATCTTTAGAATTAATCCTTTTAATCTTGTTCCTTTAGGAACAAGATGAATAAAAAATTACAGGGTACGACGCTCTTATCCCCGAACTCATCAAACGGCACTATAAAACGGTTTCTCTTATGAAGTGGTCCAAATAAACAATGCTGTCCACAACTTGCATGAGATCGGACAAACTTCGTTGAATTAAAACTAATAAGATATCGCTAAATTATCAGTTCTCTGTCTTCAATGAATGAGCAGAAGAATATGAAGAGTGTTCTATTAATTCACCACAAGTTGCTACGTCATTGACATCTAGTTTTATCTTGCTTAAAACGTCAAATTATATTATTTAGTGACACAATGTGTGTGTTCGTGTAAACAGGCGCATATGATGATTATGTGTGTGCGTGCGCCTACTTGTTTTTATACTATTTTCATTTCACCGATTTGTTCTCGTTATTTACAATTTCTGGCTTTGATGTTTGACTGTGATTTAAAAATTTAATACAAGAATCAATAAATAATTCTTATGAAAAGCAAAATTTCAGACGAATGCAAAAATTATTCATGAACCTGAGAGCGTGGATATGCGATTTCTGGATAGATTCAAGCAGGTGACGTTTCCTAACTTGATGTGCAAAGATTCGAGATTGGATATGTAGTTTGATGAAAGATCTATCGACCGAAGGAACGACAGGTGATAGAGATGCTCAATTTCTTGGAGTTTGTTACGGACGAGGGATAGTTGTTCAAGATGAGGCAACAATTTCTACAAATAATTTTTACTCTGATTAGTAAAATCATTATTAATCTGAAAAAATTATCTTCCATTAATGAAAACTACAAAAATAAACCGCCATTGCAATTTCACAAAAATGTCCTTTTATTATTACTGTCGTTATTATTTATTTATTTATTGCGACAGAAACAATGCATAATGCCAGTTATATATAATTCCTACTCCGATGGACGAGCATTGCCAACGAGCGTGAGAGGACCGTACATTTTAAATGCATCATTTGATTATAATTCATTTTATTAGACATTTCTTTTTATCATTCATTTCCTCTTTTGACGAGTAAGTTATTACATGGTTTATAGGTTTGTCAGTGAATTAATTGACTAAATGAACGACTAGATAACTAAATAAGATGAATCAATAATTTAATAAAAATATACGATTTTTGAAGGATTGCAAATCAGCGATGGAACCATGAATGGAGCCGTTCTTCAGTTGAACTGAAAGTGGCGTTTAGACCTTCGTTTTTTCCACTGCAAATCATGATAAAAGTTGGCAAAGAAATCTTAATTCAACTAGAAACCATTTGATTCTTAAAAATTGATAAACGGCTTATAACATTTTTAACATCAACTGGATTAAAAAGACAAAAATCTACATGAAATCTTCTTTTAGGATTTTACTGATAAATGTCCTTTCAGTCTGACATCTCTCGGATTACATAAGTGGATTCTATTGTGCTCGTCAGAATTCGTCACAAATCATTGTTGCACTATTTCTTTAATTTTTTGTAGCAACTGACCAAAATCGATGGAGACAGTGCATGAAATTAGTTTTAAACCGGACATGTCATAAAATCTTGTATGTCTTTTGCTCGTCGTTCACGTTTTCAGAGGTCAACACGAAAAACTTGTATTATTAAAAGTCATCCTCCAGTTTAATATATTGTAATGTAAATATGAACATGGTCTGTTTTACGATTTGTTGGCTGTTCAACATCACGGATCGAGCGTAATGATTAATGGAATGAATTACAAAATGAATCGCCATCAGTGCAAAATAAGTTTCGCTTGTTGAATGCCACTTGTAATCCTCCAACTGAGGAGCGGTTCCATCACTGGTTTACAGTCCTTCAAAAAGCCGTAATTGTATTGTAATGTAAATTTGTATTGAGTTATCAACAAATATTTTACAAATTGCTTTTATGCCCCTAAATTCTTATGAGAATACTCTACATAAATACCCATATAAAAAACTTTTAAAAACAAATATTTTGTTTAATCAATATAGTAAATGCTTATAATTCAAGAGTAAAACAAATTTATTGTTTATAAAAAAAATCGATCATAAGATGAAGAACGGTTGAAAAGTTTTATAATTTTCAATCAATCAATCTTCGGTTTGCGTCCAGATACCCGGTTCCCCGAGGTAGGACGTTGTTTTCTTTGCCATCAACTTTTTGCACCAAATTAGACGATCAGTTGTATCGCTTTCATTTAAGTTTAGAGCTTTCATGTCTTGCTCGATTGTTTGCGACCAGGACTTCTTTGAACGGCCTTTGGGACGTATGCCAGGTACTTCAACATCTGCAAGAAAAGTTATGGCACTGTTTCTATTTCGTTTGACATGACCAAACCACCGCAGACGGTGTTGCCGGCATTCGTCCTTTATATCATATAAACCAGCACGACGCAGGATTTCGGTAGATTTGATGTGGTCCTTCAGACTAATTCGTTGCATCCATCGGAGCATTTTCATGTCGGTTCGTTGAAGTTGTTATTCCAGTTTGGTTGTCATTGGCCATGTTTCTGCACCATATAACAACACCGGACGTATCACAGATTTATAAAGTCTTGATCGTAGTGATAGCGGGATGTCACGCCGCATCAATATAGAGGCAAGGAGATACCATTTATTCCAGGCTGCCCGTATGCGTGCTCGAACGGCAGCTTCAGCTGTTCCAGTACAATCCAGAACATCCCCTAGATATTGAAACGATGTGACTTTCTCTACCTTAATGGCTTCAAAAACATTGCTATTTCGAATTTGTTTTTTTTTAAGTTTTATAATTTTGAGAAATATTTAATGCAATCACTGATTACAGAAACAAAAGAGTGTCAACCAACTATTGAGTCGTCAATGCATTCGATTTTGTTGTCGTTGAAATTGGCGAGCGTGACGTTCGGCCAGGAACATGCATCGAGCAATTGAGTGGGCATTTCGCTGCAGTCCTCCGTCCAGTGCACGCCGCTCATCAGGATCTCCTGTCAAGTCGTCGTAATAATTAGAAAATGATTTTTGATGAAAAAAGTTTTTTTATGAAAACGCAATAACGATCCAAAATAATAATAGAAATAATAATAATAATACTAATTTCAATTAGAGTAATTGAGTAGAGAACAAGCCACAAATAATAGATTAGGTGTTTCAAAACATTTGAATAAAAGCTGGGGTACAAAATGTCAGACATACTTATGAAGAGAGATGGAAAACAATTAGAGAATGAATAATTTCTAAATCCGAAACCTACAATTGCAAAAAGTAACGCATTCTAATTTATTAAAACAAATTAATTGAACATATTTAAACATGAAAACACTTGGCGTTGTACGATAAATATATAGTCGCCTTTGAGAACTTTTTTAAAAGGCGCTTTAAAAAATCGAAATGATCAGATCAGAGTTGAATAACAAGAGTTGGTAAGAAGAAAAACACAGTTTATAGAAAGATTCAATCAGTAAAAAGCCGGTTGGTCGATAACAGTCAATAAAATTCAACATGTTGTTTAAAATCTTCAACAATATTCAACATGTTGTTCAAAATCTCCAACAATATTCAACATGTTGTTTAAAATCTTCAACAATATTCAACATGTTGTTTAAAATCTTCAACAATATTCAACATGTTGTTTAAAATCTTCAACAATATTCAACATGTTGTTTAAAATCTTAATTGAATTACATATAATTCTATACATTTTATATAAAAGAAATTAAAGTATGTAAATAATATTTTATTAGCTACATTTTTACAACAATCTCACTTTTAGGGCTGAAAGAGTTTTGCAAACATATAACTGCTTCAGATGTTTCTTCACGTTGTCCTCAATTTTCACACGCTCCATTCTACAGTTGGAAAACTTTACGAAAAAGAAACATTCCATAATGAATTTCATTATATTAGTTTAACAGGAAAACGCAGCAATCAACGCAAATGTCCATCACGTGGCAGGAACGCAACTGTAGTGGTGCTACATGTGGTACTGCAACCGATAGAAATATAATCTGACGACTTTACGTCAATCAGAACTTCGTTTCAAACATATATAAAAACACATTCATACATATACATACGCATGTCATGAAGCTTAGTTTCACTTAGCTAGAAAGTAAGTTGGAAACCGAGTGTCAACCAGAAGAGGAATAGTGCGAACAAAATAGAATAGGTAAGATCCAAAATTGTTTTTGAAGACAGTACATACTCCAGAAAGTCGAGCTAGTATTGGAGCATAGCAGAGTAAATGAGAAGAAAAAAACTGTTGAAGGTTTCATACAAAGATCATGAAACGAATGAATGAGTTGGAAGAAGGACAGTGCAAGAATATCATAGATCTTGCAAAAAAATGAAAATGAATGTAAAAGAATGAGAAAGAATCAAGAATGAACCGGGCAGATGAAAGGCAGGTCGTGTGATCAAAATAAACAAACGACAAAAAAGTGTAGAGTATAAGAAAAAGATCAGTTTGCAGGTTGGTACAAATAATCAAAGAAAACCCCTTGGAAAATTATTTAAGTATAGCTGAATTGTTACTTAATGATGGAATAAATTATGTAAAATAAGACTCTAAATGACGTCATCAAAAAATCGGAGATAAGATGATATGTTTGCAAATATGATATGACGTATACCAATATCATAACCGGCACAGCATCATGGTACTCCAAAGTTTTGAGATATAACACTAAATAGCTTCTCAATGGTGCAGGTTGGGCTGTTTGATGACCACCTACGAACCACTGGTTTCCACTTTTGCCCGTTTTTGATAAGTTTAAACAAAAAATTTTTCTGAAAAAGCATTCGTTTGAAAAAATAATGCCTTTATTAAAGACCACATGAGACGATCTAATGGTCAAATTCAGGTTGGGATATGCAGTATGCAGTGTCAGATTTCAAATGTTAAAAATGTCTTTCTGTACGCATAAAGTAGGTGGGTGCTGTAAAATGAAAAAGAACTCTCGTCAGCACAACGGTTGGAAACACAGATGTATTTGACATCGGCGTTGGAGTTCACCAAGGCTCGATTCTCAGTTCACTGTTATTTATAACTGTGATGGAAGAAATTACAAAACCGATACGCACTGGTGACATTTGGAATCTAGTATATGCTGATGATATCGTTTTAACAGCCACGTCTGAGCAGAATGCAGCACAGATGTTTGAAGATTGGAACACCAGACTCGCCGATCATGGATTCAAAGTCAACATCAGCAAAACCAAAGCAATGAACACTGGTGAACCCATCCAATCCATAGCTTCTGGACGATGGCCCTGTTCAGTTTGTAAAGCTGGTGTAGGTAACAATTCAACCAAATGTCAGCAGTGTAACCAGTGGTGTCACAAACGTTGTTCAAAAATAATTGGTACTTTATCTAAAGTGTCCAATTTTGTTTGTCCTGCTTGCATCAATCCACAACAACAAATTCGAAATAGCTCTGTTCTTGAAGCCATTAAGGTAGAGAAAGTCAAATCATTTCAATATCTAGGGGATGTTCTGGATTGTACTGGAACAGCTGAAGCTGCCGTTCGAGCACGCATACGTGCAGCCTGGAATAAATGGTATCTCCTTGCCTCTATATTGATGCGGCGTGACATCCCACTACCATTACGATCAAGACTTTATAAATCTGTGATACGTCCGGTGTTGTTATATGGTGCAGAAACATGGCCAATGACAACCAAACTGGAACAACAACTTCAACGAACCGACATGAAAATGCTCCGATGGATGCAACGAATTAGTCTGAAGGACCACATCAAATCTACCGAAATCCTGCGTCGTGCTGGTTTAGATGATATAAAGGACGAATGCCGACAACACCGTCTGCGGTGGTTTGGTCATGTCAAACGAAGTAGAAACAGTGCCATAACTTTTCTTACAGATGTTGAAGTACCTGGCACACGTCCCAAAGGCCGTTCAAAGAAGTCCTGGTCGCCAACAATCGAGCAAGACATGAAAGCTCTAAATTTTAATGAAATGGATACAACTGATCGTCTAATTTGGCGCAAAAAGTTGATGGCAAGGAAAACAACGTCCTACCTCGGGAAACTTGGTCTCTGGACGCTAAACGAAGATTGATTGATAAAGTAGGTGGGTGGGTTCAGGTCCATCCGCGTAACCACTGTGTATGTCCTAGCTGATACCACTGAGTAACACACAATGGGAAAAAATGCCGCTACATTGTTGTTATTTGCAGCACCCATGCTATGTAGAAGGATGTGTGGTGAATGTGGTGAATTACGAAAAAAACTTAAAAATTGTTATACAGAGTAAAGGCAGTAAACAAGAGTTTTCGAACTTCAACAAAAAGAGACTGTCCAATTTGTAAAGTTTTGAAATAATGAAATTGATCAAACTTGGTTTTAATATTAAAAAAGAGTACCTACCTTCAAAGATTCGAGTGATTTGAAGTGTTGGAAGTGGTAGCTTAATTCATTTGGGATAATGTTGCTCGTGCCGAATGGGAGGGAGTGTCCTAACACCTGATCAATGATTTTGATTATTTTATTTATAAAGTAAAAATAATTATATCTGAATCATTTAAAACATCTGAGCTGAAATAAGATGTTTCAACTGCAAGCTAACTAGTGCATTGTGTGTACACCAAATATCAGACAAGAACTGAAGATCAAACCATTCAGAGATTTTTAAAATGTCAAATAGACTCAAACCAATTGTAACCAATTGTTAACACCGATTCATTATGTAACTGACTTGAACTAAAATAAAAAATAGATTTCATTAGATCAGTAGCTTACCAGAAAAAACTATCCTTCCGTTCCTCTAGGAAAAGAAATTCCTTATTTCTAAGGCAATTAAAAATAAAGATGTGATGACCTAAAAATCCAACCAAAATAATTAAACTAAACCATCAATACAAATAGCTGAAAAGATGCAGCACAAATCTAAACAACGCAAGTTTTCAAGTAAGGTTTCAGGATGTAATAACCAGAGAGACAAAATGGCTGCTTCTAAGCGAGCAACCAACAATATACAAATAGTTGAGTTTATCTGAATTGAAAATCTCGTTTCCTAAACTTTAAACAAATTCCATGACTGTATTGTACATTTTCGTGATAAAAGTCAAGCAACTTGACTACCAGAAACCAAAAGATAAAAATTCTACTGGTCTAAAAGTCCTACCTCGGGTAACCGGGTCTCTGGACGCAAAACGAAGATTGATTGATTGATTGATAGTCATTGGTGCATGTCTAACACGAATGTTTTAAAAAACATTAAAAAAAAGAATCATCAATAAATGAAACAACCTGCAGAAATTTGACTCTTGTCACAAAATCCAACAAATGACCCAAGTCTCTCTTCATATTATAAGAACCTGAATCAAAAGTTTCAAAAGTGAAAAATGAACAAAAAAAATGATTTTAGAACTAGTTTAAGGGTAAAGATTAGTTATGCAAACACAAATTGATGTTGTTTTAACAATCATCGTACAAAACGTTTGATAAATCTCTTCTATAAAATATGATAGCAGACATTAAATGATGAAACAAATGAATTCCATAATTTGTTGGTCATCAATATGTAAAAAGCCAAAATAGACCCTAAAATTATTATTGAATAATTATTTTGAATCAAGAATAAAAATAAAATTGAATTGTTAATGTCAAAAACAATTTCATCATATCCCTAATATGAAACTTAACTAATTAGAAGATCCCCAAAGTTGCGTATTAAAAGATGTTATCATTTTAAAATGAGAACAATCATCTGTCCACTTTTTGACACAGAATGTTAACAAATATAAAAGGTGCAAATAAATTGAAACCGCATGTTGGCTCAGGTAGTTGCAGCCTGGTGCACAATGCATTCAACTGCAACGTTGTCAGTGTGGAAAAATTATTTGATGACAACATTTGATCCCCTGAAAAAAATTTCACGAATGAATGTTGAGAGGTCCTCACTTTGAAAACAAAACAAGTTTACCTTTTTCATAAAAATCTTCAGACAAAACCTCAACTATGCCATGAATTTCCTTGATTTAAAAAATTAAACATTCAAAAACTTTACAAATCATGTAGATTAATTAGCGCAACTAACATATTTATGAAACTCTAAAAATTTAAGCAAAACAGCAGGTAATGTTTCAAAACTTCTGAATAAACTTTGCAGGTAGATTTCCAATTGATGCTGTCGTTTTTTGACAAACGATTCAGAATTGTTACCAAATATTTTCTTCTTAGGTAATAAATCTCTATCCAAAGATGGTATTTGGCCTAAAAGCTATCAAATTTTATTGACAAATTTCATTAATAACAAGAATGTTGATATGAAAATATTCTTAAATCGTTGGGAATTATTATTTATATCATGACGAGGCTTTGGCATGCCTCAACTTCAAACTATGAGACATGCAGACAAAAAGTTTTTGAAATATATAAAATGTGGTCAGGTTACAAAAATAAAATAATTATCCAGCATTACTTTACTTATTCATTAACATAACTTATTCAGACAAGTTAAAAAGATATATTTTTATGATCTGCAGTGGTAGTTGGGAGCAGTTATTTGATAAGTCAGAAAAAGGACCGTTTTAGTTAGAAAATCAACCTAATATTGGACATAATAAAGAAAACAAATGATTAGCCACACTACCACAAATTTTAGCATTCCCCCGTAAAAATTTTAGCTCCCCCCAAAATTTGAACATTTTCAAAATTTTTCCCCTCTCCCTGTCAAAGTTGTCTGAAGAAAAATGAAATAAATATTGGAAGGAGGCAGTTTAATTTGTAACAGTTGTAAACATTTTCTAATGCTCCAAACAAATAAGCCTTCATATTGTAGCTAATCAAACCTAACTCATGACAGGAATGTTTTTAGAAACATTAATTCCCAAGTCAAAATAAAGTAAACATCTGGATGTGGATATAAAAAAGGCCACCTTAACTTAAAGTTACAATGAAACATTTTTATTCGTAAAAACTAAGCTCTATTGCAAAGTTATAAATTATATATATAAATAAATATATTTCTATGTGATAAGTGACTTAATTTAAAATAAAATCTATTACTCAAGTTGTTGGTCCACTTGCATGTTATGCTACATGCTGAAATGATTAACTAAAACAAATGTATTAATTAAGAGATCACTTAAAAAACTAATACAATTAATTAATTAAACAATTAAACAATAATTTAACACGAGTAAGTTAGTAGATGAAACATTCTATCAAATATACCAGATCTAAAAACCAGAAATCTCAAAACCTCAACTTAGCTTAAATTGCTGTACTGTTAAATAAAAACACTCCATAAAATTTTTTTACACCCACTTTTAATACTTTTGTAACATGTCTAAAATCTCTTCACCTAGTTTTTCATCCTTTAAACTTTGCTTTCTGCTTAATTCAAAATGTATCTAATTTATTTAGATTAATATCTAAAAACTTATTTGTACATGCATAACAACTTTTTTGAAAATTCCATCCATTCTTCAACAACATTTCTAATCTTTTTTCATAACCAGAATAAGTGGTGAAAATAGACAAAACCAGTTTTATTTTCAGAAAAACCAATGACTCCTCTAAGCTCAACTTGATTCCTTAACTTAATGTCAATCAATTACAGAATTGAAATATAATATATTTTTATTTAATTTGAATTTTTGACTTTAGAATTTTTAATTAACAGCATGTATTTTATAATATGCTGGTAATACAGCACATGAAGATATTTGTTGGTTTATGACATGATTAAATCATTAGATTAGTGATTAGAATGAACTTAGTAGTAGTTGATTGATTGATTAATAAAAGTCGAGTCAGTAGAACTGTAGAACATAATAAAATTAATTAATTTATAATAATAAAATTACTAAAAAACAACCTTTTCATTTAATTCATAAAATTCATTATATCTTTTACAGACATTCCATTTAAATGGTCCTAAATTAATTTCTATGATGTACACCTATTAAAAAATTAATATTATTAATATAAGTTTGACATAAAAATTAGGATTATCATTTTTTTTATATTATTTAAAATTTAAAATAAAGTTAAAAATAAAATTATAACAGTGTGGTCTTCTGCCATTTCATTTCTTATTATTTTTATTGCTTTGGCAGGACTGTATGATTCAGTATTTTTTAGAAAAACTGCCATTTTGGTGAATAAAAACGCTTTTATGTTGAAAAATGCGGACAGCACAACTGAAACAGAAACAGAAGAGGCGATATTAAATTAAAAGTTCGTCACTTTACACTCCCATTGTTTGTTTATTTTGTAAATTGTAGTTGGTTTGTGAACGGATTGTAAATAGAAACAAAGTAAAAACTTTATGGAACATTATCACAGGTTTAGCAATATGATGATAAA
Organism: Helobdella robusta; assembly: GCF_000326865.2. NCBI lineage: Eukaryota > Metazoa > Annelida > Clitellata > Rhynchobdellida > Glossiphoniidae > Helobdella > Helobdella robusta. The sequence goes on from NW_008704083.1 coordinate 3,059,923, forward strand.
TTAATATTATTAATTTACGATGACTTTAAAAAGAAAGAATGTTGGTATGTTTAAAATATATTTGACTCTAAATTTAACAGATGTTGCAATGCATGCAAAAAAAAAAACTTTCCAAAGAAATGAGTTTGCTATATACATGCCCTGTGCTGTTCATTCACTAAATCCGATAGACAGAAGTGCCATTGACTCTTGTTTAAAAGCAGTAAACTTTTTCTATACAGTGCAATTGATTTATTTTTTTTTCAGCTTCAACCAACCGATGGAAGATTCTAAAAGGATGTCTTTGGTAATAAAACACCGATAAAATCCCTTTCTGGCACCAGATGTTGCAAATGCTGTTGCAACTGAAGCTATTCTCAGATCTTATTGTCAGATTATGGAAGCGTTAGAATGCATATAAAAAGACCAGTTGCAGAAGGGGGACACAAGAAGAGAGACGGAAAACATTGTAAAGAAAATGCAAGAATTAGAATTTGTTTCATGCTAGTTTTTTGGGGAAAAATTTTACGACATTTCACAGATCAATCAAACTCTACAAAATGAGCACATAAACTTGAAAACGTGTGCTTGCTGATTTATATTCGGCACTAGCAAATCACTTGCATGAATCCAGAAATAAATTTGAAAAAGCCGCAAAAAAATAACACCAAGTGTGGAATTATGACTTGTAATCGTAAACGAAAAACATCGATTTTTGAAGGAAATGTTCCTGAGGTATCTCTGAATTCCAGAAACACATTTCGTATGTCTGCTTTCTACATCATTGTTGACAAACTTGAGACAGAGATGAGTAGACGAGGAGAGGTATATAATGATATAGTTGATAGATTTTCTTGTTTGTTCGATGTACGATGTACCACAAACATCACAAGGTTGTGAAAGTTTAAAAAAGGCTTATCATAATGATCTGAACAACAATTTATACACTGAACTACAACGGATCGAGAGTTTTTTGGAAACGGGGCCCCAATTTGGGTTTGTGCCCCGGTCCTGTCCGTAATAACTTTATAATCTTTGACTATATATTTTATACAACATATATAAAACTAAAATTTAAACGATTGTTAATCTATGCCATTCAAAATAATAGTTCTGAATTTTAATTTTTACGGCTGCTCAATGTCATATAATGGTGATTTCACTAAATGTATATTCCATATGTGCACGAAGTGCAATGTTGTGTCTGGAGATAAATGTAATGACTAATTTTTTAATTTATTTGTGTAAATAATAAATGGATGTTTTAGAAGTTATGCTGTTTTACCCTTACAACACACGGAAAAATATTTTACAGCGCAAAAACCTATATATTTTATTTTATTTATATTGTCTATGCAATGATATAATTTTATATATATCCATGGGTCTATGCAACTCTGGCTGGATTTATATAACTTTGTTGTCGTTCGGTTGGTTGAATGTTATTGAAATTTTCCTGATCGTGTCGTTCTTGTTTTTGATTTTTCGACATATTTGTCGGCTCAGTGGATTTTTGAGTTTTATTTTCAATTCGGGTTAGTTGATTTATAGTAGAATTTATTTTTTTTATTGTATTTTAAACAGTCCCACTAGATTTAACAATAATATCACTTATTCCAAATTATTCTTCAATTCTATTCTGGTCGTTAAATATTGTATAATATTTGACTTTGAGATGCTATAACGCGTGCGAATCACGAACGGGCGAATTCGATTGGATAAAAAATGCACTTTTGTACTTTAGATCTTACGTTAAGTTAAGGATAATTTTTAATTGGTCAGTGCTATAAGGCGTGCGGAATCGCACGGTGAATACGCCGCTGAGATGCTATAAGGCGTGAGGAATCCGCACGGCGAATTGAACGTGTTAATGCTATAAAGCGTGAGGCCGCATGGCGAATTAGACGTTAGGATAGTATAAGGCGTGCGAATGGCGGGGTGAATACGACGCTTGAAATTATAAATTGTGAGGCACCCGCACATCGAATTCGATGTTGAGATGCTACAAGGCGTGCAAATCACGAACGGGTGAACACGTTTGAAATTATGAATCTTGAGAAACCTGCACATCAAATTCGACTTTGAGATGCTATAACGCGTGCGAATCACGAACGGGCGAATACGACGTTCAAAATCATACATCGTGAGGAACCTGCACATCGAAATGTTACAAGGTGTGCGAATCACGAGTGGGCGAATACAATGTTTAGACGGTGAAAAGCGTGAGATTCGTACAACGAATTCGACGTTGAGAAATCTGTACAACAAATTTGACGATACAGAACAAAGTCAAAGCGCAAAATTGGACGTTTATTAAGACAACAATATAAAGCATTTTTGTTACAGAATGACAATTTTGAAAATAACAAATTTATTGTATCCAGTGTCATATAGTAACATAAGACACACAGACGAACACATATATTTACACAGTAATGCACACATGTACATTTGTTCATGTGTTAAAGAGTAAAAATATAGTTAATACGATTGAGTACATCATAATGCTTCCGAGTTGATGTAGAAATAATTGGTGCCATATGGTTTGTAGTTGTCGTAGTTTGTTGAATGCTAGTTGTCTTGTTGCTTTGTCTTGTTTCGATGGTTCTCGATGAATGGAGATTATTATCCTGTGTTTATTACTGGTTATCAACAATTCTTATCAAGCTGTTGAGTGTGCGAGTATGGGGGTGTGTGTCTGTATGTTTGTGTATTTAGTGTTTGAATAGTATGCGGTGTAATGGTTTGTTGATTATGTATGCTTGTAGGATGTCGTTATGGTTTTGGATGCATGCATGTAGGATTAGATTGGTGAAGATTTCTTCATAGAATGAGTTTTGTTGTTTTGAGATTGGCTATTAAATATTTTAATTTAATTTTTATTACTACCTTCCAATTTTTGCAGTATGCCACATAAACTGCTGCAGTGCAACCACACAACAAGGATGCATGGTTAGGTCGTGTCCAAGTTTTTTTCAAATTTGCAGATGGTTTAACATTTCCATAGTGCTTACAGACCCACCTAATGCAATAACCATTATCAAATATACAAAAATTAATATTGTATAAAAATTTAAAATATTCATAATAATTGAACTTAAGGCTTGAAAATATTTTATCAATATAAAAACAACCTCTGACTGTATTGCGTATCTGGGAAAAGATGAACAATTTTGGCTCTTTCCAGAATAATTTTTTGTTAAAATTTTTTGTTACTATTTCTTTGGTGTCACGCTTCATTCATTGGATGGTAGTTTTCTTAAAAAAACTTTTTACCACATCAACGGCTTTTTCAACATTCACAAATCTATTTCTCTCCTAACTTTAATGACTCGGAGCTCATTTTCTCAAATTAGAATAATAAAATAACAAATTTAATTTTATTTAATTAAATTAGATCAAACACAACAAAAATCAAGCGAATCTCCAAAAGCCTCACCGCTCACAACTGAAGGAAAAAGGAAAATGAACTCTTGTCAAAGATAATAAATAATAGTATTACGACGCGCAAATAAAAATTTATCTAAAAAAATTTTTTTTTAAATTTATTTATTAATTTATTTTCAATTGTAAGTAACGGAAATTTTTACAAATACTTTTTAAAATAATGTTCGGCATAAAAAAATATTTTTAACATATTCTTTTGTACACACGCCTTAGCAGTCTAACAAGTTCATGGTCTGCGTGCGGCCCGCACGCCCTATAGATTTATCGTTTTTAATTAGTAAGACTAAGTTAAGTGACTGTCTTTTGTTACTTGTGGCAAAAGTATACAAGTCTGACATACAAGTATACACTACACATAGTATAATAATTTATAATATAATACCTTATATGCCTTTTATAGACTATTATTTTGTATTTTGTGGAATAAGCATGAAAGTGAGAGTATAAAATAAAATAAATAATTAACATTTAGAATTAAGCTTTCAAGTTAAAAAAGAATTTAGATTAACAATAATAAAAATTAGAATGTTAATCAGTTAATCTTAATGTTAATTAAACTTATTAACTGTTAATGTTAATCTTATATACTTGGAATATAAACACTTAATTTAAATTGTAATACTTATCAAAATGAAATAAATTGAAATAGAATAGCATATTTACGATGGAAATGTTTTTAAAAAGACATTCATTTTTAATGCTGTAACTGCTGTAATGGCTATGCATGGTAGGCAGGAAAGTATACTCCAATGCCTTATGCATGCTAAGCTTGAAAGTATACTGCTGTGTATCTTTACCGTTGGTGGGCATGAGCATTTTGACAAACTATTTTAACAGTGATAGACATGAAATGACACTTTTTTGCATAAGCAGTTAGAGTATGAATTTGTATACCAAACGTTAATTTACTGTTTAGTTACAAAAGTTCACAATTTTTAAATATTTAAAATAAAAGCCTTAGATGAATGTTTAATACTTAATTAAATAATAAAGGCATAAACAATTTGACACAAAATTGAATAGTTTAGAAAATAAGTTGTATTTTCGCCATCTTCCATAGAAATTATTCTTAACACTTTGAATAATTGGCATTATTATAAAATTACCAATTTATATGTTTTTGATAAAAAATTCATTCTATTGGGTTCGCTGAAAATTGTGCATGACGAATAGCGCAACAAAGCACTTGAGGTAAATTTAAAAAAAAAATAACATAAATGTTTGTTCTATCTGTAAATAAGTTTTCAAAACGCGTATATTAAATTAAATGAATATTCGTTAGTTTTTTCTAAAAATAAATTTTTAGAAAGACAAAATAAAACAAAGTTTAACCAAATGATAAACGTTATGCTTTATTAAACTAATTTGAAAGAGGTTTTTAATATGTAAATTACAAAGTCAAACTATATGCAATGGGACAGGAATATTCCATTCGTGGAATGTTTTAATAAGTTTTCAATATTGTTGTCAGACATTTTTCAATTTGAGATATTTAGATTTGTTGGCATCTTTGTTTCCTTTCCTTGCATTGTATTGAACAATTCTGTTTTCAATAAACTCTTGTTTTTTGCAGAAGTTATACACAATGTATAACTTAGTATTACATCATTTGGCATGCCATTTTTACAACTTCAATCAAAAATTAAAAAATTTAAATATTTTACTAATTTTAATAATTTCTTGACAAAGCATGTCATTTTTACAATTTCAATCATAAATTGTCCTATATAATAGATTAAGCTAATGGTTTCCTACATGCCATTTTTACAGTTTTGTCAGAAGATTTAAAAAAAAAATTTACAAAAACTGTTTTAATGATTTGGTGTCAGCACATTTTACAAATTCAGTTGTAAAATTGACAGTGACCAATTGATAATTCCTATTTTATTGATGTTCATATATATATATATATATATATATATATATATATATATATATATATATATATATATATATATATATATATATATATTATAACACAAAATTTGTAATCAAATTAAATTGTTTCAATTTTTCAGAGGAAAGACGAAATGGCAGTTGAAGATACTCACGTAATTCAAGTCTCAAATGTTTCTCCAGCTGTCACAAAGGAACAATTGAAAACTTTATTTGGATTTATTGGAAAAGTTGACGATATCAAACTTTATCCTGAAATTGAAGCAATAGATGTTTCTACAAAAGTCTGTTTTGTGAAATTTGCCTTAGCGGAGGATGTGTCAGTATCTCTTCATTTAACAAACACAGTTTTTGTAGACAAAGCTCTCATCGTAGTCCCAGTTCCTGAGGATGTTATACCGGATGAGATTACTGCACTAGGACTTGGTAGTGGGGATAGCTCTAACATGTCCAATATGTATCAGGGATTGGCACAATATCCTGTCCTGCCAGCAAATACAGAATTATCAAAAGTTGAAGAAATTCGAAGAACGATATACGTCAGTGGAATTGATTGTGCTATTTCTCCTGAATCACTAATGCAGTTTTTCACTCAGGCTGGAGAAATAAAATATATGAGAATGGCTGGAGATGAAACTGCGAGCATCAAGAGTGCTTACGTTGAATTCACAGATCAAGTTTCTGTTGTGAAGGCTCTTGGAATGAATGGACAGGCGTTAGCTGGACAACTTTTGAAGATAACACCGTCAAATACTGCAATTGTAAAACCACCAATACTTCCTGGCATATCAGCTACCAGCAAGGAAATAGAAGAGGCGCTGAAAAAAGTTAGTGAAGCTGAATCACTAATTTCAGCTGCTATTGACCCAGTTACTAATGGAGGTAAAAGATCAAGATCTCGACATAGATCGAGGTCTAGACATAGATCAAGATCAAGAAGATCACGGTCAAGAAGATCTAGATCTAGACATTCCAGATCTAAAAGATCTCGTTCAAGACGTTCTCGTTCTCGAAGGTCGCGATCTAGAAGAAGAAGCTCGAGACATCGATCAAGATCTAGGCATCGTTCCAGATCTCGACACAGGTCCAAATCACATGGCAGGTCCAGATCACGTCGATCGCGGGATCGCAGAAGGAGTAAATCAAGATCTCCGAGGTCTAGAAGATCGAGAAGTAAGGAAAGGAGGAGGTCTAAAGATTATAAAGAACCCTCGACATCTAGTATGAAAGAAACTTCTGATTCTTACGAAAGTAAGACAAAGCACTCAAAAAAAGAATCTAGAAAAAAGTCGAGGTCACGTTCTAGGACTCCGTCAAGAAAATCTAAAAAATCTCGTCATAGCGATTCAAAAAAGGAAGGAGAAAAAGAAAGTAAAAGCAGCAAACATAAATCTGATAAAAAAAGCAAATCCGATATCAAATGCTCTGAACCAAAGTCTGAGGATGTTATTAACAAGAATCTAAGTGATGAAAATGTTTCACAAAATGACATGGATATTGACAGTGATTAATATTTGTTATCCAGCTAAATGTGTAATATCGTTTGCTTGATTCTTTTTAATATTTTTGAATTAAAAAAATTAATTTTTATGACAATACACGCAATTAAAGTAAAGTTCACCCAGACAATAACATTCGTCGCCTAACTTCTAATGAGCAAAGCAAACTTCCCAACCTTACAGCTTTTGTCGTGTTTTTTTTTGAATTTACCAATCTTTAGATTTTCTTGTTGATTGAACGGTTAACGAAAAATGGGTGTTGTTTTAGATTTTTTTTAGTTTCGCTTAATACAATAATTCATTAAAACATTTTATTCGACCCAAAAAAGTAAAACGTTGACTGTAAAGGAGTCCCTCTAAAGACTTATCGAGCGCAGACGCCTCAGTAATAATTATTTCCGTATTAGGGGAGCGTTCCTAAAACGCACTCCACTCCCAAAACGCACCCCCAGTGAAATTCAAATAACGTGTACCATAAATTTTGAATTTTTATTTCCATTCGCTTTTGGTCTATCGGAAGTAAACTTTTAACATCGAAAGCGCGTTTGTTTTGAATACGAGCCTGCTTCACGAACAAAAGTAAGTTTTCTTACCTTTTTCGATAATTTTATCAATTCTTAAAATTCGTCTTCAGTCATTCAGAATTATTATTTCTTAATGTATATTATCTTAAAATGTTGCTAATCCTGTAGTGAATAAATGCTATTTAAAATAATATCAATATTTTGTACGGTATTTTCGAGATGGTCGTCTACGTGAGTTCTGTGAGTTTTCCCAAAATGCACCATCCATTGATTCCCAAAACGCACCATGAGGTGTGTCTTGGGAAAATATCAGCAATTTTTTAATAAAATTAAAGAACATTTTATAAAATTAAATTATTAAAATATAATGATTATATTTTCAATTATTATGCCATAATAATTAAAAGTTAAAACCATAATAATTAAGGGTTTAACTTTTAAGGTAGTTTTATGTTACAAATTATAATGGCCACATTGTTATTATATTACAATCACAATGTTGTCATTATAATTTGTAACACAAAATTGCCTTAAAAAACCATAATTATGACATAATTATATACTTGCCTTTTACAAATACTATGGATATGCAATGCTAGGGTACCAGTTTGCTTACTTAATGCCTACTAATTTTGTTATTAACATATTTATTATGTACTAAAACAATCATTTTCCTATCATTTACAGATGGGTCGTTACTACATAAAAAAAAGCACAAGAGGAAATTATAGCTCAGAAAATTTGAAGAAAGCTTTGGAGGATTTACGTGAAGGTCAATCATATCCCAGTGTTTCAAAAAAGTATACTATACCATGTCGAACACTTCAAAGACATATGAAAGGCACTATCCGACAACCAGGATGTATAAAGCTTGGTAGATTCCGACTGATTTTATCGGATGAAATGGAGACAGAAATTGTCCATCATGCAATTGAAATGCAACAACGATTTTATGGCCTCACATCAATGGACATTCGGAAACTTGCCTTCCAGTTGGTGGAAATGAAGAAGTTGTCTCATCCATTTAATTCTACTAAACAAATGGCAGGGAATAAATGGTTGCTGGGATTTATTGAACGTCACCCAGAGTTGTCAGTTCGTGAACCGGAGGCCACTAGCATGTCTCGTGCAGTTGCATTCAATCGTCCTCAAGTTTCAAGATTTTTTAATATCCTAAAAAATGCACTTGAAAAAGATTTAACCATGGAATGTTCAAGGATTTGGAATATGGACGAAAGTGGTGTGACGACTGTCCACAAGCCTGGGCGTATTATTGCCAAGAAGGGCACTAAACAAGTTGGCAAGATTACGAGTGGAGAGAAGGGGAAAAATGTAACAGTAATATGCGCAGTAAATGCACATGGATCCTATTTACCACCGGCAATGATTTACCCACGAGTAAGGATGAATCCTCAGTTGTTAAAAGGAGCACCACCAGGAACATTAGGCTTTGCAACCAAAAGTGGTTGGACAGACTGTGAGGTTTTTGTGAAGTGGTTAAAGCACTTCACAGATGTTGTTAAGCCAACCCTGGAAAGAAAAGTCATACTTCTAGTAGATGGACATGCTAGCCATAAATCACTAGAAGCCATTACATTTGCCAGAGATCATGGTATAGACCTTATCAGCTTCCCTCCACATTGCACTCACAGGATCCAACCACTAGATTTAACTTTTTTTGGTCCATTGAAAGGATATTATCGAAGTGAATGTGACAAGTGGATGATCTCAAACCCAGGAAAAAGAATCTCTTTCTTCGAAATTGCAGGAATTTTTGGAACTGCATACATGAAATGTGCAACTATTGACAAAGGCGTTTCCGGTTTTAGAAGTGGAGGAATCTGGCCATACAATAACGACATCTTCACAGATACAGAATTTGCACCATCATTGATGACTGAAAACAACTTAGGTAACTATTTCAATTTAGTCCATCATTTCCTTTTTAACCTATTAAAGATTGTTAAATTTAGGTAATTTTTCAATTATGTAACCTAAATGTCATTATTGCAGTCATAGACACCGTGGTTGCAGGTCCATCAGTTATAGACACCGTGGTTGCAAGTTCATCAGTCGTAGACACCGTGGTTGCAAGTTCATCAGTCGCAGACACCGTGGTTGCAAGTTCATCAGTCGTAGACACTGTGGTTCCAGGTTCTTCAATTCAGGTCATGATACAATCATTGTCTCCATTACCAAAAGCCGAGCCTCGATCTGGAAAAAGAAAGGCTGAAGCAGCAGAAGCGCTGACATCAACACCTTTCAAACAAGCTCTGTTGGAAAAGCATCAACTGCAGCAAATGAAGGTAGAAAATCAAGCCAGAAGAAAATTAATTCTTAAAAAAAAGAAGCTGAAGAAAACTGGCTGCTTCTTTGGCTGCTCGAGGGAAGAAAGCTCCTCCACAATCTGCTTTTCTACAACCAAGAAAACAGTGCCAAAGAAGAAAATTGTTGACAGTGACAAACGCACGCCGAAAAATAAAGATAATGAAATCTGTCCAGGATGTGATGAGGTGGGTGGAACAGAAGATTGGATTCGGTGCAGTGGTTGTAATGTATGGTGGTACGAACAGTGCACGTCTTATGAAGGGATTAGAGGATTTGTTTGTGATTTTTGTTGAATGAAACAGAGCCATTTATAAACATTTTATCAAAACTTATTTCAACTAAAATTGAATCTGGTTTTGGTCTAAATTTTTTTTTTCATATTCATTTTCAGCATAAAAAACTCTATTAGAATCACTTATAATGTCTCAAGAAGAAAAACCTTGTAAATCAGTGTTATTGTTATAACCTATTTTTTACTTTATTTTGATAGATCGCAATTATAAAGCACCTAATATGCTTGCTGTATCAATTTTACTTGGATGTCCCAAAATGCACCTGGGGGTGCGTTTTGGGAAAACCTTTCCTAAAATGCACCCTCTCGATCAAATATTTTTTTGACCTGCTGTCGTTTTTATTTGAAATATTGAGGGCCAATTTCTTTCTTTTCACACTTGTTACATGCCATTTCATTTATTGGAATAGTATAAGCCATTGTATTTGATGTTAAGGAACAGCTACAAGCCAAAATTCCTTAAAGGGTGCGTTTTAGGAACTTTCCCCTATATCAAATAATTATTAACATTTTACATAAATTGTGTTGATTACAAAACTTATTGTGACTAATTGTCAAATATAATAATGTAGCAAAATGAAATAAATTGAAATAGAATAGCATATTTACGAGGGAAATGTTTTTAAAAAGACATTCATTTTTAATGCTGTAACTGCTGTAATGGCTATGCATGGTAGGCAGGAAAGTATACTTCAATGCCTTATGCATGCTAAGCTTGTAAGTATACTTCAATGCCTTATGCATGCTAAGCTTGTAAGTATACTGCTATGTATCTTTAACGTTGGTGGGCATGAGCATTTTGAAAAACTATTTTGACAGTGATAGACATGAAATGACACTTATTTTTTGCATGAACAGTTAGGGCTTTAAAGTATGGATATACATATATAACAAACGTTAATTTACTGTTTAGTTACAAAAGTTTACAATTTTTAAATACTTAAAATAAAATCCTTAAATAAGTGTTTAATATTTAATTAAATGATAAAAACAAACAATTTGACACAACATTGAATAGTTTAGAAAATATGTTGTATTTTCGCCTTCTTCCATAGAAATTATTCTTAACACGGAATTATTTACCTTGTTTAATTGGCGGCGCGATGGCGTAATGGCTAAGCTAAGGAGACATGCAAAAGTGTGTGATGCGTTGATTCACGTATGTTCATCAGGGCATCGAACCGGAACTGAACAGAAATATTGTTTGCTAGTTTAACGAAACCGAAACCGTAACGAAATAAATAACGGTTCGATGCTAAAAATTTAAAAGAAAATATTTTTGTCAAATTCAGAAAAAAAATATTTAGATAATATTTTTTCTTTTAAAATTCTATGTTAGTCTTTATTATCTTTGAAAATTTGTTATCTCTCTTTTCGTTTGTTTTTCCGGCTGAGTACGCCGAAAATTTGAGTAAGAATTGCTACGTGAGGAGAATTCAATATAATCGGAGAAATTAGAGATCAAATGCGATCATCTTCAAAATTTTGAACTACCAGCGGAAGTTATACACAATGTATAACTTAGTAATACATCATATGGCACGCCATTTTTACAACTTCTATAAAAAATTAAAAAAATTTAAATATTTTACTAATTTTAATAATTTCATTTTATTAAACGCTTGTCATTTTTACAATTTCAATCGTAAATTGTCTCAATTAATAGATTAAGTTAATAGTTTCAGACATGCCATTTTTACAATTTTGTTGGAAAATTTAAAAAAATAATTTACGACAATTATTTTAAAGATTTAGTGTCAGCACATTTTACAAATTCAATCGTAAAATTGACAGTGAATAAGTGATAATTTCTATTTTATTGATGTTCATATATATATATATTAAGATATGTTGTTATATCACACAATTTGTGATAGAAATAAATTGTATTAATTTTTCAGAGGAAAACGAAATGACAGTTGAAGATACTCACGTAATTCAAGTCTCAAATGTTTCTCCAGCTGTCACAAAGGAGCAATTGAAAACTTTTTTTGGATTTGTTGGAAAAGTTGACGATATCAAACTTTATCCAGAAATTGAAGCGATAGATGATTCTACAAAAGTCTGTTTTGTGAAATTTGCCTTAGCGGAGGATGTGTCAGTATCTCTTCATTTAACAAACACAGTTTTTGTAGACAAAGCTCTCATCGTAGTCCCAGTTCCTGAGGATGTTATACCGGATGAGATTACTGCACTAGGACTTGGTAGTGGGGATAGCTCTAACATGTCCAATATGTATCAGGGATTGGCACAATATCCTGTCCTGCCAGCAAATACAGAATTATCAAAAGTTGAAGAAATTCGAAGAACGATATACGTCAGTGGAATTGATTGTGCTATTTCTCCTGAATCACTAATGCAGTTTTTCACTCAGGCTGGAGAAATAAAATATATGAGAATGGCTGGAGATAAAACTGCGAGCATCAAGAGTGCTTACGTTGAATTCACAGATCAAGTTTCTGTTGTGAAGGCTCTTGGAATGAATGGACAGGCGTTAGCTGGACAACTTTTGAAGATAACACCGTCAAATACTGCAATTGTAAAACCACCAATACTTCCTGGCATATCAGCTACCAGCAAGGAAATAGAAGAGGCGCTGAAAAAAGTTAGTGAAGCTGAATCACTAATTTCAGCTGCTATTGACCCAGTTACTAATGGAGGTAAAAGATCAAGATCTCGACATAGATCGAGGTCTAGACATAGATCAAGATCAAGAAGATCACGGTCAAGAAGATCACGGTCAAGAAGATCTAGATCTAGACATTTCAGACCTAAAAGATCTCGTTCCAGACGTTCTCGAAGGTCGCGATCCAGAAGAAGAAGCTCGAGACATCGATCAAGATCTAGGTATCTTTCCAGATCGCGACACAGGTCCAAATCACATGGCAGGTCCAGATCACGTCGATCGCGGGTACGCAGAAGGAGTAAATCAAGATCTCCGAGGTCTAGAAGATCGAGAAGTAAGGAAAGGAGGAGGTCTAAAGATTATAAAGAACCCTCGACATCTAGTAGGAAAGAAACTTCTGATTCTTACGAAAGTAAGACAAAGCACTCAAAAAAAGAATCTAGAAAAAAGTCGAGGTCACGTTCTAGGACTCCGTCAAGAAAATCTAAAAAATCTCGTCATAGCGATTCAAAAAAGGAAGGAGAAAAAGAAAGTAAAAGCAGCAAACATAAATCTGATAAAAAAAGCAAATCCGATATCAAATGCTTTGAACCAAAGTCTGAGGATGTTATTAACAAGAATCTTAGTGATGAAAATGTTTCACAAAATGACATGGATATTGACAGTGATTAATATTTGTTATCCAGCTAAATGTGTAATATCGTTTGCTTGATTCTTTTTAATATTTTTGAATTAAAAAAATTAATTTTTATGACAATACACTCAATTAAAGTAAAGTTCACCCAGACAATAACATTCGTCGCCTAACTTCTAATGAGCAAAGCAAACTTCCCAACCTTACAGCTTTTGTCGTTTTTTTTTTGCATTTATCAACGTTAGATTTTCTTGTTGATTGAACGGTTAACGAAAAATGGGTGTTAGTTCTAGATAGTTTTAGTTTCGCTTAATACAATAATTCATTAAAACATTTTATTCGAACCAAAAAAGTAAAAGTCCCTCTAAAGACTCATCGAGCACAGCCGCCTCAGTAATAATTATTTCCGTAAATATATCAAATAATTATTAACATTTTACATAAATTGTATTGATTACAAAACTTATTGTGACTAATTATCAAATATAATAATGTAGCACAAGCATCGTTAATTCTCTCAAAAATTGTGTATATGACGGTAAATTTGCGTGATTTGTTATTTGCCTTAGTGTTTTGTCTCATTGTGTCCCAAAAAGTTTTGCATCATACATTGTATGCATGCAGGCTTTCTAAACGACCTTTTTCTTCTGTTGTGAATCGAGTATTTAAATATTCATAGCTTTGTACATTAATAATAATTGATACTTCAAAGGTTATAATAATTGTCTCAGCCTGCGTTTGTGTGTTCTGTGAGTTCAACATTAACTTAAGTTTTCAGTATTTAAATCGCTTGCCGCTTGTTTTACGAGAAATAATACAAATTATCCAAGACATTTAACGCGTATTAAAAATATTTTACAGCACTTCCAAAATATTTTGCAACATTTATAATTAAACACGTTTTATTAGTCTCATTAGAAATATAACAAACTCTGAGTTCTGTGGTTAACAAAGAACGTAAAAAAATTTAAAGATGTTATAAAATTTGTTGGTTAAGTTGTAATATTTCAAGTAAAATATGTATATAACGGCCCGTTCAGTGATCCTCAAATGAATGAACGAAGCTATCTATTGTTATGCTGTCGTTCTTATGATTAATATAATTAAATGTAAGGAGTTATTTGTGAACTAGGAAGTTTTTTTAGTTTGGAATATACACGTCGTTAAAAGATTATAATTATAATGGGTAAAAAATTGGTTTGATATAACATGAAGCTTTTTGAAACTTTTAATTTGATTATAATCTGATATCGCGCAGTTGTAAAAATTTTAGAAAAGTTTAAACAATGCTAACAAACTGCGAGCATGGAAATCTTGGTAAGAACTTACTTTTTTAATCAATTTTTTGCATTAGTTTTCAACAAAATACATTTCACAGCTTGGAAAACGTTGCTGCTCGTTGCCTTGATCATAAGTGCCACGTATTCACTTGAAAACGACACTACCAGCACCACTACAGCTGACCACACCATCACTGCCGCTCAAACTATTTACACTTCCGAAATCACCACCTCAACAAAGTTTTCTACGGTTGAAACACATGAATCAGGTGAATCAACTACTACAAGTTCGACAACAACTTCAACCCCAGCCACAGGCACCCAGCAAGTAGCCAGTACCGGTGCAACCAGTCTAAATAGCACAGCCATAGGAATTGGTGTTGGATTGGGAGGAGCTTGTCTCTTGATCGCTGCTATCATATTCATTGTTTTGTTGTTAACAAAAAAGTAAGATGATTTTATTGAAAAAACGACAATGAATTAATTTATGCCGAACCATTTGATTAAGTTGTGATTACTTTTGAACTTGCGATTGATTAATTTTACAGATCTCGTAAACCGGTTCATCCAGTCTTTGGAGGTAAATATTAAACGCATTTTGTCAAAGAAATGACAATGACATTTATTATTATAAAACTAAATTGAATAAGATTTTATAATGCGACTTAATTTGAACAATAAAACTATTTGACGTAGGTTACGAAAATGAGGCTATCCAGGAGAGGACTGTTGACTTCCCGGAACCTGCTCCTAATCCAATAAAAGTGGCCAACCTTTTACAATTTCTGAGAGATAGAAAATCAAACAAAAGCTTATTTTTTGATGAATTTAAGGTGACATTTCATTATTATAATTTCATTAAGTTTCTTTTGGTGCCGAACTTATCAAGAATGCCCACGTCATTGTTGCATTTCAATGAATTTGCTGTCACTTTACGCTAAACAAATAAAAATTAAAAAATATTTTTAAAAATTTTTACACGTTCAAAAATTTGATAACAGTAATCATATTTTCCCGTTTCAATCTTAATACTTAGTTTCAAATGCTTAAAAATTGTTCTGTCAAAAACTTTTTCAAAGATTTTAAACAGTAGAGAATATTCTTTTTAAAGATGTTGACGATAAGTAATAGACGCATCTGGCTGATGTGGAAAGTAATGCTATTTTAAAATCATTTGCAGTCTCTTCCTCCTGTCAACCCACCACGAATCAAAAGCTGCAGCGAAGCGGTTGAAAACGCTTCCAAAAACCGATTCATGGATATTCTACCATGTTCGTTTTCGTTGTTCGATTCAAATGTTCTTCTATTCATTCAAATATTATTGAAATATATTACTATTTTTACAATTAAATTATTTAATCTATTGGGAAACTTTTGAGAAATTTAATGAAACGTAGCTAAGCATGCAGTCAAATATACTTTCGATTATAATCGGCTTTTTTACAACACTGGCTCAATTAAACCAGTAAATTTTGTTAAATAAATTTAATAAACTTCATGCTTTAAAAACCTAATGTAATCTTTTTTAAATTGAAAAAATTGAATAGCTAAAAATTAAATTCACCTAATTTCAAGAAGTTGTATTTTAAAAAATTATACTAAACATTTGTTACGTTTTATAAAATTTAAGGACTTTTTGAATGAATAATTTAACTTTTATCACACATTTATTGAACATTATTGAAATTTTTTTTTTAACATTCATTCAAAGATAACGAAGACAGAGTGAAACTAATTGGCTCATCTTGTGATTACATCAATGCCAGCTACATCGATGTTGGTTGCGTAGTTCAACTTTTCATCAATCTTATTTCATTTGTAACTATTCACCGTTAAATTTCAGAGTTACAGTAGAAAAAACGCCTTCATTGCCACGCAAGGTTTAACCTCACTTTCAGTTTAAGATACTTCTGTGTCGTTTTATTTTGTAAACAAATATTTGCAAGTATGTTTGCTTTCATGTTACGTACGTGATTGGATTAACTTGTTTCTGAGACTCGTCAAAATTCGAGTTTTTTTTTTTTAACATGTCAGCACATCGCATCACATCAAATCTCAAAACACCACCACACACACACCATCACATCACCACAACTTATCACCCCACACCACACACCACCACACACCACCGCACACCATCGCACATCATCTCACACCACCACACACCTCACCTCACAATACACCAAACAAGGTCCTCTGCCTCAGACCTGCCACGATTTTTGGCTGATGGTGTGGGAGCAAAATAGCAGCATCATCATCATGGTGGCCAATTTATTTGAAGACGGTGCGGTATGTGTTTTTTATACAATGTTTGTTTGATTATTTTTGTTATTATTAATGTTATTATTATTATTATATTATTATTTAGTTATTATTATTTTCTTATTATAACTATTAGTTTATTAGCATGTTGTTAAAAGTTGCAATAACTTAATTACATGCAGCCTAAATGTGCACCATACTTCCCCTTCTTAAACAAGCTTGGCGAACCGTCTGGTGACCTCACTTTTGACGACATCACTATCCTACTAACTTCTCAGGAAAAATGCAACGACTACATCGTCAGGCAGTTCAGCGTTCAGAAAGTTAGAAATCGTTTTGTTTTAAGACGCCACTAATAACATGACGTGACTGCTGGTACTTATTGATGATAATGTCCTGTAAAGATTGTCGTCATGACTAAGTCATTACGCGACAAATTAATAATAACGGTGAAGATTATATTCATCGCAGTAATAATAATAATAATACTTATAATTATAATGATAATCGAAATAATTACGCTCTAGTATGTTATAATTGTAAGTTGTAAGTACTAATTAATAAGCGTGGAAGCTAAAAATTCATATCGCATATTACATATATATATAAATAATATATATATATATATATATATATATATATATATATACAATATTCTATAAAATCTACCAAATGTTTGGCACTAATATGTTTGTAGTTCGTTTTTTCAATTTTTTTCACTAAAGTTTTTTGGTGAACGTTTAGTTTATTAAAATTCAAAATAAACTTATTTTCCGAATTCATGCTGCAAATAAAGAAGAAGACACACATATATATATATATATAAGTTAAGAGGCAATTTCAAAAGTAAGATTCTTACAAACGAATTGATTGATGCTGTTGCAACTTTAAAACACAGCAACAACATTATAATCCGAAAAGCTGGCAAAACTGCAATGGATGTAATTATGGACAGAAATGACAACGACAAACTGAACAGCATTCTTGGTAACACCAACAAATTCATCAAAATTAGTAGTGAGTGATCCAACTGCTATGCTCGAGACAAAATGGAACGAAACCATTAGAAGAATGAATGATAAAACAGAAGAAAAAATAACCATACTCACAGGCGAATATGAACCAGGATATGCTTACTGTACTGTCAAGACGCATGAAGCCAAGCCAACAACCATCTACGACCAATAACCAGCCAAAAATTTGCGATCACTTACCTCATTGCAAAAATGCACAATAAAATAATTACAACCTACACCCATAATAGCCACAACCTAAAATCAAGTAAATAATTCATAGACCTATTATTTACAGCAAAACCATACAGTAACGCCGAAATATCATTTTGGATGAGAGTTACTTTATACAGATGTCCTCGTAGAAGACACAATTAACATAATAGATAGAATGTACAATCAACATAATAAAAGATAGAATATACAATTAACATAATAATAGATAGAATGTACAATCAACATAATAATAGATAGAATATACAATTAACATAATAATAGATAAAATATGCAATCAACATAATAGATAGAATATACAATTAACATAATAATAGATAGAATATACAATTAGCATAATAATAGATAGAATATACAATTAGCATAATAATAGATAGAATATACAATTAACATAATAATAGATAGAATATACAATTAACATAATAATAGATAGAATATACAATTAACATAATAATAGATAGAATATACAATTAACATAATAATAGATAGAATATACAATTAACATAATAATAGATAGAATATACAATTAACATAATAATAGATAGAATATACAATTAACATAATAATAGATAGAATATACAACTCCTTTCATTCACCACTACCGATTCCAAAAGATGAATTAATGGCGCTGCTACGAATATAATGTCGAGTCTTTCAATGGCTTGTGTAGCACATTAAATCAGCAAACAGACGGTATAGCAATGAGCTCTCCATTGGAGTACTCTTCGTAAACTTCTATGTTGGACACATCGAAGAAATGTCATTAAAAAAATAGAGTTAAAGCCAAATATATAAATATAATGACTATATATTTATTACATATGATAAAGATGATCAAGTAGAAAAACTTTCACGACTAAATTCATCAAAATTTAAGTTTAAAACTGAAAAAACATCTGACATTAAACTATCATTTCTAGACGTACTAATACAAAATGCCTAAAATGAACTTAAACCTCAGTATACATACACCAAAGCAACAAACAAAATTTTATGTCTTAATGGGAATAGTGAATGTTGTCAAACACATCTAGAGAGCACGATCTCTACTTTTTTAAACCGAGCCCATACGGATTCTTCTGATGTAGGAATCAGGAGAACAGAACTAGATGGAATCACTAAACTACTCACTAGTGATGGATATAAAAATTCTATGATCCAGAAAATAATAGAAAGCAAAGAACAAAAAATCAGCAGCAACAACAACAATGCAACCAACAATAGTAACAAAATTAACATAGTAATATATTATAAGAGCCACATGTCAACAGCTTTCGAAAAGATTGAAAAAATCATGAAAAATATCATAAAAAATAACGTCCAAGCTGCAAACGAAAACGATAGTATTAAACTACGAATATACTACTCCAACCAAAGAACGTCATCTCGTGATGAAAAACAACTGCACTGGTAAACCAGAATCAATAATGGGTCATAGCCATCTAATATATTTGTTCAAATGTAAGGCGAGTGTGGGCAATTGGTATGGAATACCGAAAAATGTTTTTCTGTTCCATTATGCTTAAATCTTTTATTATGCTTAAAATAAATAAAAATTTTGGTTTTGACTCAAAAACTTTGACAATGGTTAGAAAAATCGAAAAATTAAACAGGAAGTTATAATATAATATATATATAATAATTATATATGTTTATATTAATATGAATATCTCAAAATTATATATTACATTATATGACCACCGTTGAACGTTATTTACATAGTTAACCACTACCAGCACTAACGATAATAATTACGCTTAAGAAACAACAATGATTGAAAGTCATAGCGATTGTGTAGGTTCTTTAAAACTCTGGCTGCATGACTTTCTAAATTCTTTCGACAATTGTGTTTTAAAAATAATATTACGTAAGCTGAAGATGACTAATTGAAGTGTAGGTAAATGTTGCTGTTATTTTATATTTTTGCACGCATGTTTGTTTAGTGGGAGTGCAGGCCCTTGTAAGTGAACCCTGGAAGGAAGTGGTAAATTTATTTGAATGGATACATTCATGCATCAAAATTCCTAAAAATTAACTCTTCTCACTTTTCTATTGCACACTGTTTCAAGATGAGAATATTATCTTACAAAAGTTGGTTTCTATGGCAGTATATGAACCCTGGATGGAGTGATGTGTAATGTAGGAATGATGTGAATACACTGAACGGTGTTGTTTCCTGGCATGAACGAAAATGGTCTTGTTTTGTGATGGTAGATATAATTGTTTCTAACGATTTTTAAGGCGTGGTCGGAATTTTGTGCAATTATGATTATGATAATGTCCTTATTGAGATACAGTTGAAAATTTTAATAAACCGTTCACAATAAACTTTTACATTTACATTTCCTAAAACCATTAAACGGACAAACTTGAAATGTTTTTTTCAATATCGTACCAAATAAAAATGCATGCAATAATGAAACTTTCAACATAAGGATGGTGAAAGCAAAAGCGTCAAACAGTACCATTATACTGAGTGGCCGGACAAAGGAGTTCCAAACAGCTGCTCTTCCATTCTAAAATTTTATGAGGCTTCCATTAAAAATAATTCCTCCATGGAAGAACCAATCATAACCCATTGCAGGTGCGTTCAAGCGTATGATAATCATATGAAAGTTGTCTATTTTCTTCATTGTAATTTTTTGTTATGCCAATTAATATTACATTAATTAGGAAAATTTGATAAAGTCCGGTCAACATATGAATCATTCAAAGTTATTGTAAGCAGCACATTTAGTTTAGTAGCACCCAACAAATTTTCGAATTGTTACATGTTGAGGGCATTTTTGACATTTCCCATTATGCATCGATTCATTTTTAAATTAAGATTTTTTTAACTGGAATGAAATTTTACGACAAATGTTTAAAAATTAAAAAGTGCTGGAGTTGGACGGACAGGGACTTTACTGGCTATCGGTATTTTGTTGGAGCAAGCTGCCGAGGAGGGCTGCATCGATGTGAGGTTTCATGTGGACAGGATGAGGAGGAGGAGGATGGCTATGGTTCAAGTTGTGGTGAGATTACATTAATTGTTCATTAAAATTATATGCGTTTTTCCATTATTTTTTATTCTGAAATGATAATTCGGTCACCATACAATTTTTATGAAATTTCAAATTTAACTGGAACTCTCTACCTACTTCTCTAACTACTTCTCCATCACTTGCGAAGTGCGAAGTTCAGAGCGGATCTCAAGACCCATCTGTTTTCAAAATTCATTGAAGAGCGCTGCTGAACATCGCGGAAATAGCGCTTTATAAGCTAGTTGATTGATCGATTGATTGCAAGTGTAAGTTATTAAGTCAATGGATTCTTGTTAGACTTTACATTACTATTTTTGTTCTGATCTATATTTTATTATCTTTCTCAAAAATTTCTTATTTACAAAGAATTTTTTGCGATTTGCATAAAAAATCATGAATAAATCATTTGTAATAGTTATAAATTTTTTTCTTTGTGAAATAAAGAAATATATTCTAACGTAATAGAACGGCCCATAAATATCAAAACTGTTTAATTATGCAAATTATAAACATGCGACTGATCTTGCTTTAAAATTTCCAACCAAATAATTTTTTCACTTATTAAGCGGCTGTTTACAAATCATTCTTCGCTTGGTAAGAATTGAACTTTTGTGCTACAAAGGCTCTGCATTCACACCACACGACGCTCACACGCACATATTTTATATCCACAAGAGACCTATCATCAAGCACACGAAACTTGTGGTAGTCTTCGAGTTTTGGACAGACAATATTCGAACCGTGTCATTAACAACAGCGCAAAATGTGAATAGGCATTTCCATTGTATAAGCCAACTCGTCAACCGTATTCAATAATTTTCAAGGAAATCTTTGACAGACAATCTTTTTTTACATTATGATAATGAGTCAAATCATAGAAATCATGAAAAAGTTAGAAATATATAGAATTCTGAATTTAGCGCTAACGCTGGTACATCTAAGATAAAAGAACAATACTACAACAATTGGCGATTCAGAATGGAAAAAGCAAACACTAATCACGATGAAGCGGGGCTGAACTGAAATTTCTATAAGTTTCTGTAATTATGGCTGTAACAGAGAAACATTGAAAATTTTACATAGAAAATTATATAAATTCACCCGATTTTATGTGTTTTCTAACATGAATGGCAATTTGAATTTTTATTACAAACCTACGCCATATACTTTAGTAAAATTTCAAACCTAGGCCATATGCTTTAGTAAAATTTCAAAGCATTTGGTAAAAATAAATGTAAACAAATTTTTAATCTTCAAAAAACGAGTTACATGTCAATTTCAATCAGATAAATTTGTTGGTTATCTTATCAATTTATATCAAATGTGATAAGCTTACATTTTTTAGTAATATATTCGTTATACATTGATGTTCAGCTCAGTTAACTCTGTGAAATTGTGCACCATTATTTTTTTATAAAACTTAAAGTTATAACTAATGTAGAATTTCTAGGAAAGTGTATGCAAGTGTGTTTGAGATGCAAATTTTTGTTGCAAGATTGTTCAATTTTTTTTGTCAAATTATTTATTCAGGATCAGTATTTGTTCACATATGCAGCAGTCATAGAGAAGTTGCTGGTCGGAGATGTTTCTTCAACAAAGAAAGACTTCAAAGAAAGATTTCTGACCCTCGAAACTCCTAACCATGCGGGCGATTGCAGTTTGAAACTCCAACATGAGGTCCGAAAGTTAAATAGTTGAAATATTAAATATGTATTTTTATAAATTCTTTTATTAAAACATTGAAGTTGCTTGAAGCCCTGAAGCCCATGTACCTACCCAGAAATTTCACTCATGGTACAAATCCGGCGAATAGGAATAAAAATAGATTTTCAAAAATATTACCAGGTATCTTTATAATTTTATTAAATAGTTTAATAAATAAATAATTAATTAATACTATACTAGGTTATGAAATTGTTTGTTTTTATTTCAATAATATTTTCAGTTGACGATTTCAAGCCTTTCATTAAAGTAGATAACCTGAGAGAAAATGATTTTGATGAAAATTACATAAACGCTATATTCGTTCAGGTACGATATTTTTTTTATATGAATGCACGCTTCATTTTTTGCTTGATATTAAATTTTGAGTGTTTTCAATTAAACATATATTTTTCATTTAAGTCATCAACTACTTTGCCATCAAAAATTATTTTAAAAATGTGCAGGGCTTCAAGAAACAAGACAAGTTCATCGTTACCCACATGCCGATGAAGTCGACGGAGAACATGTTTTGGGCCTTAGTGAAACAGTACAACTGCTGTGCTATTGTCATGCTCAATGAGTGCTTGCCAGATGAACAAGTAGGTGACTGCAGTTTTTTCCCAGTTTTTCATCATAACTATTTGAGTTTTCAGAGGTTATTGCATAGTTGTAGAAATGCTCTAAACTTTTATATAAACTGGAATACATTTAATTTGTATAAAATTAAATAAACAAAAAAAAAACGAAACAAAATTAGTGTTAGAATTTGTTATGGTGGGATGTCCCCGTAACCACTAGAGGATTAGATTTTGAAAATTTTGATTTGAAATTATTTTGCTGGACCTAATATTTCCGTTTTAAATTTTGATATTTATGATACTGTATACCTCAACAATATTTGATCTTCCCGTGCAGAATTACTGGCCTTCAGATGGACAAGCGTTATCATTTGGCCCACTCACCATCTTGAACACTGGAGAAATCTCCAGTGAAGATGTCTTTGTGTCAAGCTTAAAAGTTTCTGAAGTTTCTATAAATAAGGTACTCTTTGTTACAACGAAGTTCTGTTTGTAAGTCAATTTTAGGAAGCTAGGATATATTCTTTCTTATGTTTAAATTAGTTGAAACTATTTCAAACATACGAAGGTCATCGAATTCTTACAAACAATTTTATCTCAAGTATTTATTAGTATAGCAATAATTTATTGAATATTTATAAATGCATAGTGAAGGACGAAAATAATGTTGTCGGTTCATTTATCAAGAGAAATGTTATATGTACATTTCAAGTTTCTCATTTCAACAAATTTTATTTTAAAAATTTTTATTAAATCTATTGTACACATTTTAAAACATGTTGAAGTATTAATTTTAATTGTATGCAGAGTGATGAAATATTATTTTTTATTAGTGGTCAGTGACTGTTTTCATCTCCCTGCAGAGCTCTTCCCTCAAATCCTCCTCCTCCTCCTCGAACTCCTGCGAAGTATCGCCTGCCAACTACCTTTCATTCTCCAATCAATGCATTGAAATGGAGCCTCTAAACGACACTCGCATATCCTCGAAGCGAATTTCTTCAGACCCCTCGGCCATCGACGTTAGACATATTCGTGTAAATAATTGGAAGGAAGGCATAAGTGCAGGGGAAAAAAAGATGGCGCTGTTGACGCTCGTATCCGAAGTTTCCAAATGTTTGCAGAGAAGCGCCAATCCCTCCGTTCTTATTCATTGTCTGTAAGTTATTCTTTTAGATGTAATTATTTCACACAGGTATTGTTGTAACTTGAGTGTGCTTTAGAATTGAGTGTCAATCAGAATTCACCCACCCCGTCATTTCTCAAACCACAGAAGTGATACAAATGTCTTCAACTTAATGTACCTGTCATAGCCCCACTCAAATAACTCCACCTAATTCAAGTTTTGAGAAATACTGATATATCACTGGATTTTTTGCAGGAATGGAGCAGAGAGAAGTGGTTTGTTCTGTGCTCTTTTGAACACCATCGATAAATACGAAGCCACTAAAGAAATTGATATTTTCAATTCAGTCAAGTTGATTCAGAAATCTAGACCTGAATTTGTCAGCAGCATGGTTAGTTACAGCACGCAAGTTAATCTTAAGTACAAATTAATTACAAATATAAAAAAAACTTTGTATAAGCAATGCCATGGAAAGTAGAACAGTTAACAGTATCGTACATACAATAATATGTAGAAAGCGTTTTAGTCAGATCATTCATTTTAGCCGGTGCCCATGTACACATTTGGTGATTGTCGTCTGGCACGAATATTTTTAATAATGGGTAATCAAACCAGCTTTTCAAATATAAAAAATTGAATCAACCGTTTAAAATCGTTATGCAGGAGCAGTTGAAGACTTTGTACGAAATTGTCGATGAATACATATCAACTTCCCAATCATGAAGATACATCTTTTTTTGTTAACATGACTTTTCTGATGATTATTAAATAATTTCTCTTTGGAGCATATAGAAACTTCAATTTTTTCATAACGTAGAAAATCCACTTTTTCTTTTTGCTTACACCAGTTTTTTTTTTTATATAAAAATGCGTTTATAAGCACACCGTAAACACATCACACGCATCCTCATAAAACGTGTAACCCTACTACGCGCACACATGTCTTATATAAATATATATATATATATATATATATATATATATATATATATATATATATATATATATATATATATATATATATATATATATTGGATTAAGACTGTCAGAAATGCAATTATTGATGAAAATCACAGCATGTTTGGCGTTAGTTAACTTCCTGTTTAACTTTTCAATTTTTCTAAATGTTGATCGTAAATCATTCTCAAGTTTCTTGAGTTCAAAACCAAAATTTTTGTTTGTTTAATGCATGATAGAACAAAAAAAGCTTTTTTCGGTGTTCCTATACCATCTTCGGTGTTCAAATTGATGTTGTGTATGTGTCCAGATGCTCAAATATTCTACTTTGTTGATTCCTTGTTTGTTTTAAGTGAATACTTAACGCTCATTTAATTAGTTTTGCAATCTTCAACTTCGTCCAATATAACACTTTTACGTGTTTTCATTATCGACGAATCCTCTGTTTCTAAATTTATTAGTAGGAAGGATTCCAATTGCCCGTTGTTGAATATTTATTATCGGATGTCTTTGTTCTAAAAGTATTGATTCGGCTAGTCGTAAATTATAATGGTTGTTATTGCAATGTTAGATTTCAACATTGCGGTCCAAGATTTACCTAGTAATTTTGTACGTGCATCATGAATCTTCTCGATAACTTTGTCGTCGTCAAACCAATATATTCAAAATTATGGTGTCCACACTCAACAATATTACATTTGAACAAATATATTAGATGGCTATGATCCATTATCGATTCTGGTTTACTAGTTCAGTTGTTCTTCATCACAAGAGATAACGTTGTTTGGTTGGAGTAGTATATTCGTAGTTTAATACTATCGTTTTTGTTGGCTGCTTGGACGTTATTTTTTATGATTCTTTTCATAATTTTTTCATCCTGTTCGAAAGCTGTTGACATGTGATTCTTATAGTATATTACTATGTTATTTTTGTTACTATTGTTGGTTGCATTGTTGTCGTTGTTGTTGATTTTTTGTTCATTGCGTTCTATTATTTTCTAGATCATGGAGTTTTTATATCCATTATTAGTGAGTAGTTAAGTGATTCCATCTAGTTCTATTCTCCTGCTTTCTATATCAGAAGAGTGCGTATAGGCTCAGTTTACAAAGGCAGAGATCGTGCTCTCTAGATATATTTGACAACATTCGCTATTGTCATTGAGGCATAAACCTTTGTTTGTTGCTTTGGTGTAGACTGAGGTTTTAAATTCATTTTGCTTACTTTGTATTAGTACGTCTATGAAAATATATATATATATATATATATATATATAGTGTGTGTGTTTATATTTGATATGTAATATGCCTACTATATATTTACATGTTAAATTTATTTGTATTATATATAAAAAAATTAGATTTAATGTGATAAACCTATTTGCATGCATAAATATTATACACCATACACCACCCATCTACTACAGAAATATATAACCGAAATGCATACAATCTGGCAGTTTATTCTTCAATTTATTTTGATAACAATTAAACATATTCAATATGACATGTATGCATATCTGAAGAAACAACTGATGGTGGAGTCAAACAACATTGTAAAATAAAGTAAACTGCTGATGGTGAAATAAAACGAGGCAAACCAAAAAACATAATTTGCTGTGACAACCAAATTTAATATATAATTATATCAAATTAAATTTCAAATGTTTCAAGTGACTGTATGTAACCACAAAATAATTTTTCAAAATGTCATCACGTGTTGGCCATGGAGTTGCCTGGAATGAGTTTTACACACGTTTCCTATCAGTCAAAACTCTTATTATACTACCGACACCTGTCTTTGCAAACACCTGCCAGTGTTTTTGTGATTGTCAGTTATTAATTAGTGTTGTTGCCCGTGATTATAATTGGTGTGTTGTTTAATTAATTTAAATGGCATGTGGCATATCTAACGTTAATTCAAAAAAAGTTATCAAGTTATCCACTAAATTTGTGTATTTATTTATTAATCACCTTCAGAGAATTTGATAAAATTCAGAGATCAGAAAAGTTGTTGCTGCTAATTTTATGGGGGTATGAACAAAATCACTTGGCCAATTATTTAAACTTGAACAAATGAATGAATGAGCGAATGAATGAAAAAGTTAAAAAATTTTTCTATAAAAAAATGAATGAATGGAAAGGAAAATTAATTTAAAACAAAAGCAATGAAATTGATGGATGGATGAAACTTCAAACAGTTGAAAGAGTAAGAACCTTATCGTGCCAGATGAGAAGAGATGCGCTACTATTCTCAGATGGTTTATCAAAACTTCTGTATATGTATTTCATCAATGTGTCGAGTTTTGTCTCGTCAAGTTTCGAAACAGCACCATCTATTTCAGATGTTTTGAAAGACAGCATCACCTTCATCACTAATTCAAGGGCTTTGTCCTGTAACAAAACCAAAAATAAAACCAAGAATAATTTGAAAGTAGGGAGATGATCAAACTGTTCTTCACCTTGACAGCCTGGTTCTTTGTATTGACAGGCGGGGTAGAGATGGCAGTGATGAGAGCATCAATGTTGTTGCCTCTGCAAGATCAAATATCCAGCGAGTTATTCAAATTGTTAATCATATTATAATTATATTTAAAAACTTTTATTCATGATTATAGATTATATACAACCAACCATACAAATTTTTTCTAGAATACTTGTGGAAAAAACTGTTACTATTGCTTTTAGCTAACAAAATAAATATACAAGAAATTTGATTTTCTTCCAAAAAATTCAACCAATAACACGAAACTTATATAATTTGAAGTTGAAAAATATAACCTGAATAATTTACATTTAAATAACAATAACATATGTAACTCAAACAATTCAACAAGTCTTTCCCAAACTACTAAAGAAACTGATGATCAGGTGATTTATTTTTTCACAATTACCTTTGATTTTATTTAGTTTACTTTATTTTGTTATTTATTGCCTTTACTCAACCAAAACAAAATGGAAAAACATGTTTAAAAAATTACATTAATTTTTATTTTATCTGTATAAATATAAATTATATATATATTATTATATATACTATAAAATATATTAAATTTAAAATATGATTCGAGTAGAAGTAGAGTAGGTAGAGGATATTGATTGATTGACGCATTGTAACATGTTTGCTGATTTGCCTGATAATTGAATTTATAGATTTGCAACCTCTACAGTTGTCACGCAGCATAGACATCTTGCGACAGACGAGGTACTCCTTCGTCTGAAATGAAATTAATTAATTAGATTTGTTTGTTTGTTACTTACTTGGCCAGCAGCGATTGTACTTCCGCATTGTTCGGTCCGGTGGCAGAATCATCGGCCAGCTGCTCCTCGATGTACTGCTCCTCCTCGTACTGGTCAACATTAATTTTCCTGAAAGCGGCACTTTTTGTGTTTTTGGCCATTTTCTTTATTTTTCTTTCCCGGATTTTTATAATATAATAAAATAGTAAAATAAATTGAAAACTTCCTGGTAGCGTTGACTTTATACTGAAGAGCAAAAGGTCTTTTTTTTATTCAAACAATGCCAGAAAACATCAGCTTGTTTTACAGTTCAGTTTTTAAATTTTTCGTACAACAAATTTCAATTCATTCTCGAGTTTAAGTTCATAAACAAAATTTCTGTTTCATATTTGTTTATTATTTACAACAATTAAGTATATAATTAATATAATACAAAATAAAAAGCTTTTTTCGACAACCATTTGCAATCATCCGTGCTGAATATTTGAATCCTGGTAAGTTATCTCTCTATAATATTCTGGTCTGATTGATGTCTTTGCTACACTGCCATCATTAGCCGCTTTTCACTCTTTTAGACGGCAGAACTTCAATAGCTGGATGGTTATTGCTGGACGTCTTTGCTTAAAAAGCAAAGATTCTGCAATATTTAGATTATATGGATTGTTGTTGTGGTTGATTATTTCCACGCTGTTTCCACGCTCTGGTGATTTTGTGTCGTGCTTCCTTTTAAGATTTCAGACTTCTAGATACTTTGGTTATTTTTATTTCATTATATTTTGTTATATGACCACCGTGTACTTAGAATGCGAATACTATTTAGCCCTCAAAAGCAATCGCGAACATTTTTAGTGGGTTTTAAGGTCTGGTGTCACTCTTTAGTTTCCGTATTTATTCATAAAATTTTAAAATTTGATATTACAAATGGAAGGTAGTTAGCTTGACATTAACAAACGAGTACAAGCAAGGCCAATACCTAAAAATTTTAGATATTAGGTTGAAAGTTTTTAATTAATTTTAAAATATGTATTAAATTGAATTTTTTAAGGATGTGTTTTATTGAGAACAAGTATATAAATGAGCAATGCAACACAATTAGATGAATTTCACAACAGACGTTTTTATTACACAGATAGCAAATTCTTTAAATCAAATCAGTAAACATTGATTAAAGTTATTAAAATGTAACTTTTCTAATTTTTTATCAGCAAAATCTTTTATCAAGCGTGAAAAATATAAATTTTCTGCTATTTTTTGCTCGATTGATAACTTGCAACATAGTGTTTCTCAAATATGTTTTAATTAGCTCAGTTTAGAAATGCTACGTTCCCACTTGCAACAGTTACTGGTTGTTGCGGTAGCGCTTATTTATGTAAGAAAACACTAAACCAGAAAGAGCAGTGAGCAGGAAAAGAGAAGAATAGTATTCGTTTGGATAGACTGGACACGTTGAGGATTGTTAGTTTTAATCGTTCGGACTTGCAATCCGACAAGGTATTGTAAGAAGAAACCGCAGAACAATCCATTTGTTTGGATATAACTCTTGTAAAAAATGTGAAAAATCAAGCGTGAAAAATATAAATTTTCTGCTATTTTTTGCTCGATTGATAACTTGCAACATAGTGTTTCTCAAATATGTTTTAATTAGCTCAGTTTAGAAATGCTACGTTCCCACTTGCAACAGTTACTGGTTGTTGCGGTAGCGCTTATTTATGTAAGAAAACACTAAACCAGAAAGAGCAGTGAGCAGGAAAAGAGAAGAATAGTATTCGTTTGGATAGACTGGACACGTTGAGAATTGTTAGTTTTAATCGTTCGGACTTGCAATCCGACAAGGTATTGTAAGAAGAAACCGCAGAACAATCCATTTGTTTGGATATAACTCTTGTAAAAAATGTTCTTTAATAAAATTCAATACAATGTCATTTTTTTCAACTTTTTCAACTTCCATTTTACTTATTTTATCTTTAATAATAAAAACTGAATACTTATTAGTTCGTCAAATACCAAAGCACCATCAATATCAGACAATGGACAAACGGTTAATTTTTCTTGCAAACCTTTACACAATTTCAAAGGTTCACACATGATGGGCAAATTATCCAAACTAAATAATAACCCATACATTTACATATTTAACCAATTGTTTAAATAGTTTTTTTAATTGATGATAGACACGTGTCTAATAAGGGGTTAAACAAATTCCACTTATAGTTTCTTCTCTGGATCATGGATTGGTTCGTCAGCGGTGTTTTCATCGAAATGACATTTCGCTCGTCGCACCCTCTTCATTGGTTTTAATGTACGTTAAAAGTTAAAGTTTTCAGCTAATTCTTTAGCATAAACCATTGCTTGTTTGAAGCCAAACATTCTGTAATTTTCTTTATACTTCATATATTTTTTAAGCATTTAAGTGCACTGTAACAGATCAATGTCTTTGGCTTGCATCGCTTTACTAACAACGTTTATTTGAAAAAGTACACTCTACCAAGCAATTAAAGAAATTTGAAAACTATAATTTTTTAATTGTTTTGTTAATAAAAGTGCTTTGTGTGCAATGTCAGGAGTCTTGGTACTAGTTTCATATATATTAATTTAAGCATCTTGCACGCTACCTATTTGGTGTCGGATTGCTTTAAAACTTTCAATTTTAGTTTCTCAACAAGTTTCATATCATGATTTACCAAATCGTAAATTATTTAACCAATAAAAAGTACGCCCGTCAAAATATCGCTAAACCTGCAATAATCAAAAATGAGTTTAGGTGAGACACAAAATGTAGCACCGCAAAGAATAAGAGCGCAAAAAATAAATTTTAGTTACAGAAACATTTGAAAAAATTATGATAAAATTTATAAATTTTTGGATTAAAGTATTTCTAACAAATTATTAGTATGAAAAATAAATTAATTTCCACGAAAAAATTATTTTATGTTGAAAATAGATGTAAGTTTAACTAAATCTATTTTCAAATTATTTTTATTATAAAAAAATATTTAGTGTTTATTTTGCAGACTGCATAGGCGCCCCCAGTTACCCGGTCTCGCCCCCCTTTTAAGACCGGCACTGATGTAAACTTCGGGGTTTACTAAATGAGGGGTAATATTCAACCAGACATGTCCATCCGAAAACCTTATATTTATATATATATATTTTTTTTTTACCAATACACACACACACACACACATATATATATATATATATATATACATACATATATATTCAATTGGAATATATATATATATATATATTGATTGTTGATTTTTCGTAATTTTTCTTAAATTTCGGCGTTTTTTCAGAGTGCATATTGTTCAAATTAGGTTTAATTGATAGGTTAATTAGAGATGATTATTAATATATTTTTGTTTCTTTGAATAATTTAGAACTTAAGCAACTAATTTAATTTTTTAGTTTAAATCTTAAGTAAATACGTTTCTGTTAAATTGTAAGCTATCACTCCTTGTTTTTTAGACGTATTGCATTGTTTCGGTTGTTCTGTTATTTTGTCTGGAATATCAACAGTGATTTGAAAGAAAATTTTGGTCATTGTTGTTGCAGAATATAAAACTACCTTGGCTGTCGCTGAAACGGCTTCGACAGTGCAGCTGCTGCATCGTGCTAAAGACCTGTATCTACCACTGCATTTTCTCCATAGACTTCGTTTGTGTGCTCGATTAAGACATGTCTAAAACAAGATCTCAGAGAAGTCAGTCAATTCCGGGATCTGCTTCTGTAAAGGATGATAACATATTATGTTGTGTATGTGATGCGGTGGTTCAAATCGAGCCTTCGGACTTATATGATGAATTGGTGAAATATGCTAGCAAAAGTAAAAACATGAAATTTTATTGTGATAATTGCGTGAAACATGCTGATGGTTTTAAAGGTCTTTTGCAGATGCTTAACGAAAAATTTGAATCCATTGATTCTAGTCTTAAAACGTTTGATTCCATTGATATTGGGATGAAAAATCTGCAGTTGAGGCTTGAGTCAAGCGGTGAGAACCTAAAACAGTTAGAAAAACTAGACGAGAAACTTAGCCAGTCTATTAATTTCTTGAAAAACGATATCACCAAGTTTTGGTCAGACGTGGTAAAGAGTAATTCTAAAATTGTCGATAACGAGGCTGCTACTTTGAGAAATATGATCAGTACTTCATTTTTCGATGTGGTAAAAAAGGACCTCGACGTAGTTAGTAAAGAGGTCATCTCTGTTCGCAGAACAATTGAAGTGGCAAATGAAGTTAAGGCCCGTGAGAACAACATAGTTCTCTTTAATTTCAGCGAAGACTTGGATGTTGCTAAAGATAGGGGTAATGTTCTTGGCTTTTTAAGGTCCTTAACAGACGAGTCTCTGAAAGATGAGGACATATTGAAAATATTCAGACAAGGTAAAAAGCCAAGCGTATCGTCTCCCCCGCGTCCAGTGATTGTTATGTTTATCAACCTTTCTGCAAAAGTCCTGGTTATGAGAAGATTGTTCAGATTAGCGCTGCTGGATGAAAAAATGAGGGAAGTGAGGATTAGTGATGACCTTACAACGGGCCAGCGTCTGCAACTTAAAAAATTGGTTCTTGAGGCAAAAACGCGGAAATCTAAAGATAGTCATTTTTTATATCGGGTCAGAGGTGTGGTCGGGCAATGGAGAATAGTGAGATATCCAAGGCCTGCTACCAAACCGGATTAAATTTGGGATTGCTTAATATTAGATTCATTCGGTCAAAATATGATATAATTCATGATTTGTTATCAAATGATTTAGATATATGTGTACTGACCGAAACATGGCATGGATCATCTGATGATATTTCTGTGAAATTGGCTATGCCTTATGGCTTCTCATTTATGGATTATTTGCGCCCACACGACCCTAATCATGGAGAAATAATTGTATATTTTAAGAATGTTTTCAAGGTTAAAAAATAGAATTACCAGTGGTAAATTCCTTTGAATCACTTGCTATTAAATTTTGGTGCGGTAAAAAAACGATTCTGTTATTGGCAGTTTATCGACCGGGTTCTGTACCCATTACTCCTGCATTTTTTGATGAGCTTACATCACTCTTGGAGCAGATTTTGTTATTGGCGGACTATGTCATTCTTACGGGGGATTTGAATGTCCATTTGGAAAAAGTTGGAGATACTCATTCAATCCGGTTGGTAGATGTTTTTCATGCATTTAACCTTGAAAATAGAGTTAAGGAAACTACCCATGTACACGGTGGTATCTTGGATCTAGTGGTATCCTCAATGGAATTGCCTGTGTCCTCATGTACCGTAGGTTCATATGGTATTTATTCCAATCATGGTCTGGTCCAAGTATGTTTTTCGATTCCGCTAAATTATTTTGTTAGAAAGAAAAGACTGGTTCGTTCATGGAATCGTGTGGATTTTGATAAATTTGCCGCGTTAATAATAAACTCACCTATTAATGGACCTTTTAAATCAGATGATCCTGAATACTTATTTGATCTTTACAAAAAAGAAGTTAAAAATATTATAGATATTGTTGCACCGAAACACTATGAGATGACTAGAAACAATGCTGCTTCGCCTTGGTTCGATGAAGAGTGTAGGCAGACTAAGCTACGCTGCAGAAGACTTGAAAGAGCTTATCGACTTAATCCTGGAGATGTTAGCAAGAAAAGGTTCGTTGATGCTATGTTGAAGAAACAGTCATTGCTCTCAGAAAAAAGGAAAGCCTACTGGAGAAATATGATTGAATAAATGTTCCAATCCAAAGAAACTCTGGATGACAATTAACAGGGTTTTATGCAAGATGAATTCTGTTGATTCGCTTAACATGTCAGATGAGTTAAATTCTGATGATTTTGCTCAATTTTTTAAAGATAAGGTTGACAACATACTAGAGACGATGCCTTGTATCAAAGAGCCTATTGTTTCAAACAATCGGATGAGTGAATGTGCTGAACTTTCATTATTTCAGTGCTGTTCCAGTGATGAGATTCGTCAAGTTATTTTGGATTCACCAACAAAGTCGTGCCCACTGGATGATTTGCCAACTAAAATACTTAAAAAATACGTTCATCTGATTCTTCCGTTTTTGACTGTTTTTGTAAATGCATGTTTAACTTATGGGCATTTCCCGATGGCTTTTAAATATTCAATTGTTGTTACGATGTTAAAAAAGCAGACACTAGACAAGAATAGTTTATCAAGTTATAGACCGGTGTCAAATCTAACATTTTTGTCAAAAGTTATTGAACGAATTCTCCACAAACAGCTAATTTGTTATTTAAATCATAATGATCTGCTACCAAAATGTCAGTCAGGATTTAAAAAATTTCATTCAACTGAGACTGCACTGATAGATGTTTCATCTGAGTTGTTTGCTGCTATTGATGATCAAAATATCTCAATCTTGGCATTACTTGATATTAGTGCGGCCTTTGATTGTGTTAATCACGAGATTTTACTTGGAAAGCTACGTCAATGTTTTGGAATCTCAGGTGTTGTTCTTATTTGGTTCGAATCATATCTCTCAAAAAACGCGAAAACAACAGATATTACGCAGAGATGTTTTATCATCTGTTCAGGAAGTAAAGCATGGTGCATCGCAAGGCTCAGTACTTGGACCGCTGCTGTTTTTGCTATACACTGCTGACGTTTTCGACATCATTGATTCATTCAGGTTCGAGCATCATGGGTTTGCAGATGACATACAAATCATTGTCAATGGTCCAGCTACTTCATTTCAAGCTCTTGTTGACAAATTTGGTCGGTGCATGGAGGCGATTGATTCTTGGATGATCAAGCACAAACTCAAATTGAATCAATGCAAAACCCAGTTATTGCCAATTGGTACGTGGCAGCAAATAAACAAATTAAATTTCACTTCGATTGAGATTAACAACAGTAAGATTGAATTATGTCAAGTTGCTCGTAATCTTGGTGTTGTATTCGATGGTAATATGACAATGGAGTGCCACATAAAGTCGCTAACAACTTCGCATGATGAGGGCTATAAAAAATTCACTTAATGAGATTACCCTAAAGAGTTTGGCTCACGCGTTTATTCACTCGAGGCTGGACTATTGCAACAGCCTTTTTTACGGTGTCTCCATGTTGGAAATCTCCAAACTACAGTCAATTCAAAATCGCATGGCCAAGCTAGTTGTCGGAGGTTTTAGATCTGATCATGTAACGCCGATTTTATTGGATCTGCACTGGCTTCCGATTGAAAAGAGAATTATCTAAAAGATTGCTGTTTTGATGTTCAAAGTTTTAAACGGGCGTGTTCCTCCGTACTTGGTCGGTAGATTGACTAAACGTGATTCAACGTCTGGTTATCCAGGATTGAGATCCAATAATAGGAATTTGCTGGACGTTCCTCAAACCCGTTTGGTGATTGGTAAAAGAAATTTTGCTGTTGCTGGACCGATGGTGTGGAATAATTTGCCAACCTCACTCCGTCTACCTGGAATATCATTTCCTCTATTTTGAAAACAATTAAAGTTGCTGCTTTTTAAGCAGCATTTCGGTTCTTGTAATTAAATGTGATTATGAAAATGAAATTTTTTGTTTTGTTTTTTTTTATGTTCTTTATTAGACGGTACGGTACTATCATTATGTTGTTTTAATTCTTGTGTCGGTTAATAATTCGTTGTGAGGCTTGTTGATTATTGCGTTGAATTTTTGTACATAACTAGTAACTTGTATGGATAAATCCTAAAAATCGTCATTTGAATTAGTATTACTTCTTTTTGGTCATCTATTTATTAATTGATTTTGTGTTAATATATGTGTGTTCTGACATTTAACTGAGTGACAATCAACTTTCTTTCTTTTGTCTTATTTATTTTTTCTTGCACTTATTGTAGGCGCTTTTGAGATTTTATTAAAAAGCGATTTATAAGTTTTCATTTAATAATAATAATATTATATAGCAGTCCAGTACTGAGGTTAGAGGTCAGTTATTTATTTATTATATTGCAGTCCAGTACTGAGGTTCGAGTAGAACTAAATGAAGATTAATAAACAATTGTTCAGTTTTTCTACTGTTTGTTTCTTTTAACCTTTTTTTGTTTGAGTGATAGTTTAACGGCCTTTCAGCCCGGCATAATCATCTTCCCGCCACATGAACTTTGATATATTTTAATTAACATCTGTTTGTGAATAATGTTTAGTTGTTGTTGTGTTGATTTTTGTGGCTGTTATCGTTTTTAATCTATTTATAAATTATAAAAAAGAATAAAAATGTTGAATGAACAATTTAAATTCAGTTTGCGTGACGTTGTGCAAATGAATTGTACAGACTTAATTATAAATAAACATACTACAAATATAAATATACATAATCCAACAATTACCTTTTCATCGTCCGAGTGAGATGAGTGAGCTAAATCATTGCGCTAACGTCAGTTCAACAAATATGTTCATTAATTTAGACATAAACGTGTCCAGCATTTTGCCATATTCAAACTCAGGTCAAAATAATAAATGATTTTGAATGATTGTAAATTAATTATAAGTATATTTTATGGTGCTGATGTGCAACTTGTCAAAATAAGCTAACTTTTTTGCATTGTTGTGCATCAACCAGCCGCTTTTAAATTGTTCCTTTATTAGTTGCAGCGAATTAAAATTTTTTGTGCCGCGCGCCGTTCTAAACTTCTTGTATCGCACCATGGGCTTTGTGTTAATCCCTGGAGTTTCGTGAAGGCAGCATTCGAATCGAATCCAGTCACTTGTCACTCCGACCGTCTTAGCTAATTCGCCGTAAAATTTTTGTATGAGATGTCTCTGCATGAAGATCTAATTTTTTAAATATAAATAAATGTTTCAGAAAGAAAAATAGTTTATCTGAGCAGCAGCTTGTTCTTGCGAAGATGCTTCATTGTTGTCCTGGGACTGGCTTTCGTTTGTTTTCAATTTCACTTAGAAATTTAAATCAACAAAACTTAATAAAAATTATTTTTTTTAATGCTACAAGAAAATACTTGTTAACTATTCAAGTGTTATAGGGCAGAGTTTTTAGAATGGGTCATTTTTCATTTTTAGTTTTTAGTTAGACACAATGTAGTAATCATTAAGAATTCATTTATTTTTGGAAATGTGGTGCTGATGTAGTAAATTAAGCTGGTAGCACATATATAGAATATATTCTTTTATATTCTATATAATATATATATATATATTATATATATATATATATATATATATATATGGCTAATATTTTTTTTACTAGATTCTTGTAGTACTCAGATTCTGAAGCATGTATAATATAGTAATGGAAATCCTGACGTTTTTGATATATAGTTTTTTGAATTGACCGAATTGTTTCCGTTGTTTATTACTAAACAGTGAACACGCACTATAGTTTGTAGTTTTTTTTAACTAGATTCATGCAGTAGCGGATCTAAGACGGCCAAGGAGGGCCATGGTCTCCCGTTTTGTGCAATTTTTTTATTAAAGTTAAGTAGAACTTATTTTTTAGTCATAAATCAATCAAAAATTGATGTAATGAACCAAAAAAAGTCACCGGCTGAAATTTAGCCTCACTCGTATAAATTTTGCCCCTCGTTAAATTCTAAAATTTAACTTAACTTTTTTAACCTTTTGCCCCTTTCACTCCGCCAAAGTTGTCTAGATCCACCCTGGATATATATAAATATAAATATGCAACAATTTATGGAATCTACAAAATTTCTGGCATTGGATAGTTTTTTATTACATTTCTTAATATTTTTAATAAAATTATTGTCGTTATTTTTTATATTATTAAATTAGAGTATTATAGAGTCTTCCAATTCGTTCCCAAGTGTTTAGGACCTATTTCGATTCATCAATAACTTGTTGCAGTTACAGGAGACTTGTTAACTCTAACCCAGTACTTGTTGTTGCACTTTATATAGGGAATTTGGCAAATTTATTTATTATAAGCATGATAGAACATTTAAACATGATAGAACCAACAAGCTTTTTTGGTATTACTAAACCATCTTCGGTTATGTATATATATATATATATATATATATATATATATATATATATATATATTCAACAATGTTAACTCTTAGTTTGTTTAATGTGAATACTTAACGGTCATTTAATTAGTTATTAAAATTACGATCTTCAACTTTGTGCAATATGACCGAATTTGGGTTTTGAACTCAAGAAACTTAACATTGATTCAAAATCTACCGTTAGAAAAATCTAACAATTAAACAGGAATCTTAATCCAATATATATTACAATCTTAGTCCTATATATATATACATAATCTAATAAATATATATATATGTATATTGGATTAAAACTGTCAGAAATATATACTATATATATATATTATTATACTTTTATTATATATATATATTAGGGATGCACCGAAGTTCGGCCCCGGCTCCGGCCCCGGCCAAAATCCGGCTTTTTTTCAAATCCGGTCGAATCCGGCCCCGGCCGGATTTGGTGGCCGGATTTAAGCGTCTATCAACTTTTAAAAATGTTAGAAATAGAAAAAAAATTTTATTGAATTCAATTAATTTTATGTCAATAAGTTAATGGCTAAGGCTAAGCTGAAGGCATACATGACACATAATAACAACATCACTAATTGTGAGGTGATCTGGACAATTTTCTTTATGCTATAACATGGGTTATGCATAAATTATAAGCTGATCTTTGTGTAAAAGAACTTGTGCACGTGTATATACTATATATTGATAATTGCACATGACGGATCATATAGCTACATAATATATATATATATATATATATATATATATATATATATCTATATATCTATATATATTTAGAGAGAGAGAGAGAGAGAGAGAGAGATACATAAGCACATAATTTAAGAACATGGTATGTTAAAGGTTAGGCATACATGACACATAATTACAACATCACTAATTGTGCGGTGAGCTGGACAATTATCTTTGTGCTTTAACATGGGTTATGCAAATATGCATAAATTATAAGCTGATCACACAACTTATTCATATATTTGAATTAAATAACTATTTGCTTGGTGTTATTTTTTGATGTTCAACATGTAGATAACCGTAAATGTGAGTATTTTTTCTAACGTATGTAAAACGGTAACTAAAATCCGGCCCCGGCTCCGGCCCCGGCTCCGGCCCCGGCCG
Source organism: Helobdella robusta (assembly GCF_000326865.2). Classification (NCBI taxonomy): domain Eukaryota; kingdom Metazoa; phylum Annelida; class Clitellata; order Rhynchobdellida; family Glossiphoniidae; genus Helobdella; species Helobdella robusta. The sequence goes on from NW_008704083.1 coordinate 3,099,664, forward strand.
GTTTTTAAATTTCAAATCCGACCAAGTCCGACCCCGGCCGGATTTGAAAAACCTGAAAAACCCGGTGCATCCCTAATATATATATATATATATATATACATACATACATATATGTTGGAAGGAGACCATATTTGATACAGTATTGTATGAATTCTGCCGAATTGTTGGCGTTAGTCAATTTAAAGTTTGAAGTAATATATAATTAAAGTATATATATATATATATATATATATATAAAAGTACAAGTTATGTATATATGACTTGAGCTTATTTAGATAAACTATTTTAAATAAATAAAACTTGAAGTTTTATTGAAGGTGTAGTTTAAGAGTTTAAGATGGTAACTGTTTAACTTTTTCTAGATTTCAGGAGTTGTTCAAGTATTTGTTGGATTGATAATGACAGGCATAATACGAAATGTGAGCATAATAATGGGCCACCTGGAAGAGGAATATTTACAGATTATATATTGGCTGCCAGGAACTTTTGGAACTGCCTGCATCATTTTAGGGTTGTACTTACTTTTAAACATCATATGGGCAGCATTTATTGTTGCGTGTAGACGGTTGTCGATGTCCGCCCGTCCGGTTCGTTTCAATAAGATGAGAAATCTTTGCTCTCAACTTTTGCTCTCAAATTAGCTCATTATGTTACATTCAATTTGTTTATTTTAGTAAAAAAAATCATCAAAATATTTATTTCAGTTATTTGTAACTATGTTAATGTTAACCGTTCTATTGATAGCCTCTCTGATTGCATTGCCGACACTTCTCAGAAATGTTAGCCATGCATTTACAATTTTCATAAGATGTTAATGTTCGTTTTGCATTTTTTTATAGCTTTTTCATTAAATTGAAAACCACATATCTGTTACTTTATTGTTATAAAACGTTTATAAGCAATGTTTCATGCAAACATGTAACAATAAACTGAAATTTTAATTGTTCAATTAAAACTACGACAACAATTTTACATTAAGGAACGACTCTCTGTTTTATTGAACAGCAATCAAATCACTGATTTCGTTAACCAAGGTGCTTGAAAATTCACAATAAAATCATCATTCAAAGTCAAAACAAATTTTTTGTTGTTACTTAATGCAGATGTCCAAATTGTTAATTCAAGTGTCATATTTCCCACCAACTTACGTCACAAAGCTTGGGCTTACATACAATTTAAGGTTACTCGATTAAAATTTTTTTTTCAAAATATATTTAAGAAGTTTATTTTATATTAACATTTGAAAACATAATTTGGATTTGAATTTTTTTTGAAGCAACTAATAAAAAATGTCAATAAAATTTTTTATAAACTCTATTCTACGTCACTGTGTGTACAACGAAGTTATTTTTGACCTTTTTGTGGTCACTGTTTGGTACCATAACAATTTACATCAAGGTTTCTGTGCAGCTGATAAAATTAACTGAAATTACCGGGAACATGTCTGAATGACCACCTTCAGTGAATATGTAACAGTTAAGCTTGTGGTTTTGTCTTGCATGATCGATTTGATAATAAATCAACAAAAGAAATAAAATAATATAATTAAAAAATAATTTATGTGGTAGAAACTAACAGCGCCAAGGTTTTAGAGAACATACAAAAATTAAATGTTGATTGGCTTTTGAAAGTTCACGCTTCTAGATCAGTAGGTCATTTATGATTTATCCAACTGTTTTTAAATGTTATAAGAAATTTTTAAAAAGAAATTATACAACTGTTGTCATGGTTCTGCAACTGATCTAATATATCTATGGTTTCAAGCAATGTGATACATCTTTGGTGTCATGTGATCTTACACAATCTGAGTGTGACGTGCGGAAGACGTGCAATGGAGAACTTCATATCGTCGTTACGCATCTGACTAAAACGACAAAATTAAAAATCAAATCGTTAGATATACCTAGCTTTTCGCATAAGTCGGTAAGTGCAAATCCAAATTTAGTTTACGGTTAAATAATTGGCTAATTAGTTAATAAGTATGCTCCATGCACCGTTCATATAATTATTTAACTCGTTTACTAATTATGATCATTGCACCAAGGCTAAAAAGAGTTTACAAATTGTGTCAAGTTGGGATTTCAATAATATTTTGAGAAGATTGAAAGGTTTTAAATTAAAAGAAGGCAGTTTGAAAGCAGTTTTATAGTTTTTGCACAACAAGTTAACGCCATAAAACTATCAATTTTTAACTACTTCGATTTTTAAAAATTTAATCTATTTAATACGGTTCATATTAGAAAAAACAAAAATGAATTAACAATTACCATTTTAGCCTTTTACAAATTCTAATTATAACTTCCATTAAAATAGCATGCACGTACTTATATATTAAATTGAATTTCATCAACCAGCTCTCAAAATGCAATGCAGTTCTCAAAATTTTATAAAGGAGTACTTTGAAAGTTTATCTCATTTTATTTTTATTAAGTAGAGGCGCAAGTTTAGTGGAGAACTTATTCTGAAATGTTCACCAATTGGCAGGATAAATGCTGTGGAACACATGGGCCATCAAGTTACCAAGACATAAAACTATCAAAAAGATCACAAAAAATTTTATTCAACGCTGATTTTAGGGCCGTCAGATTTCCGATATCTTGCTGCAGTCTAAACAATAACGTAACGAACGTGAAACACGAGGAAAATTTCAGAAATCTGACTAATTGTCTGGACGGAGATTTCAAGTACATCAATAAAAAAGTCAGCCTTATTTTCATTGGTTGATACATGCTTCTTTGCTGGCATCGTAATTTTATTTGCTACAATGGCTAGATGTTAAAAATAACACAAATATCAACTCGATCGTAAAGTTAAATATCAGTTTAAAATATTGAAATAGTTTGTGTGGATCTATGTATACTTTGAACCAAATTATTTGATATATTTTCCACATAGAATTGTCATGATTTTTAGTAGTGATCTCAGCAGAAATATTGTGGACGGTTGGAGGCAGAGGCGTTAATGTTTTACAATATCGGCCAATTTTTTGGTCTTTCTAAAAAATTTTCGTCACGTGCTTTAAATCGTTATTCGTTTAATATTTTTTGGAAAGTCATTTTAGTGCATATACTTTTAAAATTTTACCTTACAGCATTATTTAATAATAACAAATTTATTCTGGTGGGCTACAGATCTTAGCTAACTT
>NW_008704083.1:3102858-3115358 GCF_000326865.2 Helobdella robusta
TTATTTAATTGTCATATCGTTTTAAACTACTTTTGGACAGCACTGCTTGGATCACGTGATATACTACCGAACCTATTGGTACGGAATATTCTTTGCACTGCAAATACTTACTCTGGCATTTCTGGTAAGACAATTATGCTTATTTTTCACAATTATCCACGCTTGCTCACACACACACGCACGCGCGCGTGCGCACACACACACACACACACACATATATATATATATATTATATACACACACATATATATATATATATATATATATATATATATATATTATATACACACACACACATATATATATATATATATATATATATATATATATATATATATATATATATTCTTTCATTACTGTGTTTTTTGTGTAATATGTGTGTAGTAATCTATAACTTACAAATATTTTCAGGATAAAGCCTTTAGGCAGCAGTGCTTTTTATTGTTACATTTCTTTTTATAATTGATTTATCTCGTGTTTAACAGTGCCAAATTTCGTCACTTTTTTCAGATTTGTTCTCGCAAATATTCGGTCATAGGTTTTTTATTACTCATTTCTTTTCATCCATTGTTTTTCTGGTCTTTCGACTTGCAATCCGCATGTGATTAAATCATAAGGTTGCAATCCGCATGTGATTAAATCATAAGGTTGGATATATTTAATGTAGACCAATTTGAATAATCCTTACATATTCGACAATATTTATATTCTTAATTATTTTTTCATTTACACACTCTTTCATTTTTCTAGTTGCATGTGAATTTTTTTTGCTTATTTTATTATCGAAATTTACTGGAGTTTAGAGATTTAGAAAAGTTAGGAGTTTAGAAAATCATCATGATATGGCGGATCCAAAAATTTTAGTTGGGGTCTTTTGAATGGTCGAGTGGAGGCTATTTATTTTTGAGCTAATAATAAAAATAATAACAATAATAATATAAATAATGATAATAATAATGCCATTTATAAAGTGTCATTGCAGGTGACTGAAGCGCAGTATTAGCAATAAACAAACACATTGTATGTGTCTTGTCTTGAACAATCCTCGATCCGAAAGTAGGCTGCATCATGAACATGTTTTCTCCAGTTAACTCTGTCCCGCGGGTTTCTCAGCAACTTTTCCATGTTAAAATCCGTACGATCCTTTACATCATCGATTCATCTTCCTTTTGCCTTCCTCTTCGCTTTGATATAGACAACGTTCATCACGCCGCCCAAGTTTTATTTCTTGTCTTTAAGTAATTATTTAGCCATTGTACAAAACTTGATGTGAAAAGAATATACGGTCAGCCGTCCTAATTTGTATTCAATTGGTAAATATTGTGTTGTTTTTAACTATTTGGGAGAATACATTCTGGTATTCCTTCTTTGCAACTACTATTGTTGATCAAAAAGAATGTGTCTATCTACATCACCAGGTGTTTTAATACACAAATTTTCCTTTGCAGATAATGATGACAGTCTCTATATTGATAACCTTATAAGAAGTCGAATACAAACAAATGAAACCAGAATACAAACAAATGAAACCAATCAAACGAGGCACTACCATTGGGAACATCAAATCTTCATTTTTTTTCATGTTAAAATTTTTTGTTTAAGATATTTAAAGTTCATCATTTAGTTAAAAAAAATCAACGGTCTGCGTTCAATATTTTCTAAATCCGTTTAGTTTTAAATCTGTTTAAAATTGACTTAATTGTTTCATAACTATTATACAGAAAAAACGTTTAATTCATTCGAACAAATAAGGCTCGTGCCTTGTTTGAGATTATATTATCGTCGAAATTGACTTTTGATAGTTTATTTTTAAATTTGCATATGCTTTAGTCCTTAGAATATTTGCCCCAGTATTTAAGAGTTAATAAAAATTTTCAAGGTAGTTTAATACCTGATCAGCATCCACCTTAGAACTAATTCTCCCATGATACACAACAGATTTTTCGATCAGACTAGCTTTCCGCTTTTAATTCACCTTTATTCTGTCTATTAAGTACTTTAACATAACTCCGAACAATACTTGAACATACTTGAATTTGTATTATGGTGTAAAGTAAAATCTTTATAACTACGGCTTATTTTGCATAGCTTACTCGGTATCTGGTGTTACGACCGGGCGATGTTGGTGCACGACGTAAACGCGGATATCATTGCAACTATATATTTATTTCCATTGTTATCCTTATTGAGTTTCACGTACTTGTGACCATTCAATAGATGATCTATTAAAAAACAATTTCACGACTATTTAAAACAAAATACAATAAAACACAATTTTTTTTAAATATTTTTTTATTCAATCTTGCAACTTTTAGTAAACATTTAATCACACTTTTCAGTCAGTCTTCCATAAATTGTTTATTCTTGTGGAACCAATTTCATGAAGCCGAGTTTACTCACGTAATTATAAAATCTATTTCTCTGGTATGGCCGACGTGGTTGCGTGTAAAAAAGTGAGTTGGTTTGGTTAAATTTAGTTAGATTTAGCTGATTAGGTTGACCATTTATTAGTTAATAAAATTATTAAAATTATTATTAAATTGTTATTAATATTTTATTTTTTATTATACTGACAACTTTTTCCAAATTTGTTAATAAAAAAAATAACTTAAAATAATAAAAATAAATTAATAGAGAATTTCCAGTTCTGTAGGATAATGCCTCTTCGCTTGATCTTGATTGACTAGTGCAGGGGTGTATTATGACTCATGGCTCATGAGTCTTTAACTCATCTCCTGGCCTCAAAAAATCCAAGTCTGGGTAGTAAAAATTTCCAACTCCGAATTCCAGAAATATTTTTCAATTTTTGTATCATAATATCACCTTTTTATCAAGAATTTCCCTTAAAAAATTGTGATTTCAGCAAAAATCTCTGACATTGACTGACTCCAACACTCTGGCCATGAGCAAACTCCAGCTATGCTTTTAACTTAAAAGTCTACTAAAATCCCAAACAGTAAGTAAGCACTGTTTAGTAAGTAAACAGTGAATTGTTAGAGAAATATAATTATAGTTGAAAAAGAAAGAGGAGGAAAAGCACTAAAATTTTTGAGAAACATTTTTGTTCTGCACAGGAATTGCCTAATTACTAATTGGCAGACAATAATAAATTTTATTACATTTTTTAGAGATATATTATTAATTATTATTAATTAATTTTCTGTTTATTTATCTCAATTACAGAATAATAAATAACTGATAACATGTTTAACATGCTCAAAATTTATCAATAGTTATAAGACCTGTTGCGTATTGAGTTTTATTTAGATACTAGAAAAAATTTTTTAAATTGATGCGCCTGCCATCAAACTTTATTTTTGGATTTTAATTTATGAGTAGCTGAATGATTTAATTAAAAGAAATAATCAATTTAGTTTGTATCATTTTGTTCAAATCTTTAATATTAGGCAGTGCACCGAAGCTTTGGTAGAAATAAATTTGATCAACTTTGTGTGTACTTACACACCTAGGATCCAGATTCAATTCTATATGACCATGAATGCATCACTTGATGAATGCAAAACCTGATACTGCAGATCTTCATTTCTTAAATCTGTCTGATTCCTATTTAGTATTACAAATATTTTCCTAATTTATTTAGTTCAGTTGTGGAAAAACAGAATATTAATAAATGGCATCATAGGATTTCAATGAGTTAAGGAACTAATCAATTCTTTCAAGCAATATAAATTGTTTCTGTAAGGTTATTGGTAGAATGGAATGGAAAATAACTGGGCCTTTTAAAAAAAATCTTATTACTTCTTTATTCAACGAAAACTTGAAGGGTTTATCTAAGTTAGCGTGTTGGCCACTAGAGAATGAATGAAATGGAAGTTTTAAACCAACTTGATTAAGTCCTTTTTTAATATTAGGCTTATGAATGACAGATATACTGATATACAGTTATTTTTGCTTGCTAAATTTATTTTCATGCTCTAGAATCTATAAATTATGATGATTAGTTACTCAACCATAAAATTAATCCCCATTAATAAGATTTTAAATTAATTCATATTAACAGAAGCTCCAAAAGTCAGAAGACTTGGTTGCCATAAAAGGATATAAAAGTAATACTTTCCATTTTGTTCATCAACGTTTTTCATTTATTTACTGTAATCTTTGCATGCGATGCACACTTTTTTGCCTCATGATGGCATCAAGTAATCATGTGTGTATTATGCATGAGTGAAGTTGAAGGGTTAGGGTTGTTGGTAGGCTAGACACTGCTCAATGAATCGAACCTCTCATCGGCAAATTAATTATTATATCTATGAATAAAGAGGTCACTGATTAATGAATTTGCATATAAAACAAGGACTTGTAGTTTCTTCAATGCAACTCCCAATTCAAATTCTACCAAAAAAGAATTTTAGATGGTAAAATTGAACTTTTGGAGTAATAGAAATCTTGAGTAAATAATGCTTTTTAATATAAAAATTGTTTTCATTTGTTAGTAAATTGATTGTGATTTGTTACTAATTGATGAAAAAATGTCAAGTTACAGCGTAAAATACTGCTGAATTAAAAATTTTTCTTTGTGTAAATTAATAGACTGACTTATATGAAACTACTGCCTAACAAACACTCTGTTCTACTCCATTAATTCCATCTTTAGATGAATGGCTCACTAATATTTAATTAATATAATATTTAAGTTTTTTACAATTGCATTGGGCATAACTTTAATAACCTCACTGAATGTTCAACAGTACCTAAAAAATTGTTTATAGGAAACTTTAAATTATTGATAACTTATACAATTTTGCAAATGTGTAACCATTTTTTGACTATTGTTAAAATTAACAGCCTGAAAAATTAATTAATTTTTATGTTGATTATTTATAAGATTTTTTATTTAAACCGCCGATTATTATTTATTTATTAAATATTATTCCGCTTGATGAACATTTAGGAAAAATCCACTGAAGGAGTTTGTTTATTAGAGATTACTTCAATCTAAAATTGACAGTACATAAGTTTAATCATTTTGGAACATGGATTAAAATTATTTAATTTTTCTTTTTTCAAGCTTCATTAGTTGAAATTTTTCATGTGCAGAATGGTGCAAAGAGTATGTTGAGTCATTTCCTCCTAATGTTGAAACTCTGCAAAAAGAAATTAACCTGTTCATTGAAAGCCATGACGCTAAAATGGAAAAAGTTTGTGCATCAATTTTAATTTTCATATTTTTGTTATTACTCTACATTTTGAATATCTTGGTCCTGCATGTTTTCATTCAGCAGTCTTTTATGCGTGTGGACATCTTGTTGTTAGAAATATGGAAATGACTTTTTCATCGCCAAGCCTTATATTGTATCAGGGATTGCTGGATAGATTCCCAATGAAGTCGAATAAATTTTTGCTCACCAGACTTGTCAAATGTATATAAATCAGTAAATTTTCCTCTCCACACAAAAAAATATCAGAAAAACCTCAGATACACCTAATAAAAATTTGTGAATCCATCACTGAATTTATATTTCTCATTCAATTTCTAAAGCTGCAATTGGTTTTTCTATTTGAAATAATTTTCTGTGTCTTTGTGCATGGCTTAAAATTTTACAATTATCTCTTAACATTTTTTTGTATGTTTATTGTCATAGGAAAAGCAGCAGATGATGGATATGGATGGCATCCCTGATGAAGAGGGATGGATAACTGTCACAGCTTCTGGCAAATATAAAGGTGCCCCAAGAGTTGAAGAGGTCGAGCCGAAAAGAATTGAAGAGAAAAATAAGAAGAACAAAAAGTTAAAAAGAAAACAGGTATTATTTTATATTTTTGGCAATTTTAGATAATAATGTATTTTGCTAGAATTACATTTATTGCAGTATAATTCAATTATTTTTTTTTTAATTCAAATTAAATGAAAATATTTTTAAGGAGTTATTAAACTTTTTGTCATGGGAGGGGAAGAGGTCTAAGAACGAACGTTAGTTATTTTGTCATACATTTTAAACCATCTTGTATTTCCCTTCAGCTAATATTTCAAGATTTTTTTAATTTGTTCACGGCCAACTTGATGGTCCAGATTATTTTTATGAAATGGTCCACCAAGTTGGCTGTTCTGGGGCGTGGTGTTGTTAACTGAACAATATCTAGACGCCAACATACACGTCTTATAAGTATCTAGTTAGTACCTACGTCTCATAAATTTATTCGCTGTTCTTAGTGGAACGTAATTGGGATATAGTTTGAAGCGAGGCTCTCGTTTTCACCTGTACAAACGTGATTAAATATATACACTAGGTATATGACTTCAGAACAAGGCATGCATGGCATGCCATTAATTGATGTCTTTTTATTGTAAAAACACAAAACCATATCAAAATTATTAAAAAAGTTGAAAAATGTCACCCACTAAACATTTTAAAGTTTTAAAAAAAATTGTCATTTTTCAATTATTTCAAGTATGGTTTCATAAACTTTTATTTGTAAAAATAAAACGTAAATTTAGTTTCTCAGATGAGTTGCAAAGAGGAGCAATATCTTGTAGAACTTTTATTGCTCTTTCTGCACACACATTGCTGCGTTGAGTGTGTATGGAAGATGGACTTTGAGACCAATGAGTTTGAAAACAGCGCAACGCCTTAGGATATTCATTAACAGCATATAAAAGAAATTCATGTTGTTCAGTTCTGTAATAATGATCACTAAACCAGGCATCACTCCATTGTCCACAGATAAATTCACACAATTTCTGAAGGTTCTTTCGTTCATCAGGCAATAGTATAAAAGCCAACAATGCAAAAATTGCTCGAGAATTCCATCTGGCATTGCTGATGCCAGGGAGTGCTTTAAAATTAACTTTTGGCATTTGTTGAAAATTCTTAAAATCCAACGTTTTTTGAATAGCAGATGCAATAGTAGTAGCTTTTCCATCTGGTAACACTAAGATTGCAAGCCTCACTTTTTTTACTTCATTTCTTAATAGAACTACTTGGTGTTCTTAATAATTTTACCATCAAAATGTAAACACCATGAGCTATTACACAAAGTATTCATTAATGTTTTATTATTATATACTTATTTAGCATTAAGTAGCTTTTTAAAATTTGAATCAACATAACGGAGTTGGTCCATTTCATATTTTTTGTCAAACGTTTAATGAGTTTTGAAAATGGCTTACGACTGTTTCGACAATGTTGCCGTCATCAAAGCCACAAAGTAATGACTCTAATTGTATGCATTTTAAACTAAGTAATGGCTAAATCCTAATTTCGAAGTTAATAGCATTATTAAATATGTTAGTTAGAAAGTTAAATTAATTTTTAATGAGAAATCGCCGGGCTTATTATAAAGTAATCAAATATGTTAAAGATGTTAGTGTATGGTGTTTAGATAGTAAGTTAAAAGCGTTTTGATATTTCTCCTGCATGGCTGTTTTTATATATATCATCTTTTTAAAAAGTTAATGTTCTTCTAGATAAATTTGTAGTTCTAGTATGTATTTGTAAATATAAACGATGTTACATTTATTTTAGTTGAATATTTTGTGAGGGTAACTCTTTGACCCCTGTTTAATTGTTGATGAGGTTCCTCTTTCATCAACTCTTATCACGCCGCTTATAAGTCTTAATTCAAACCCCTGTTATGATGCGGTTGGATCCTGAAGGCTCAGCACGGGGCTTCCTTGAGAAATTCATGATCTTTTGTGGCGGGATAGTACAATGCGATGGCTGGGTTCGATCGCAAGCCGAGATACCCGCCTGTTATATGCAATGCAACGTGTAATGCGTAGTTTCACGCGTACGTTGTGCGTGCGTTGATATCACTGAATGATACGCAAGAACCCATAAGCTGACTCATGAAGTGCTACATTTTTCACTGAGTAAACTCGATATTTTGGGTCTTCTGTATGTGTACAGGATTAACGATGTTGATTATTATTATTATTGTTTTTATTATTATTATAAGATTAATAGTATTATATTAATCTATTTAACAGATATTCTGCAACTACAAAATAAAATAAATGAAGATAAAGAAAAAGTGGCTCAAATGAAAGCTTCAAGAAAGTTTAAACCTTTTTGACAGCCTCCTTTTTTTGTTTTCATAAATAATCGTTATGGTTTCAATAATCGTTTTGTTAATAGTCTAATTAAAATATAATGGATTTTCAAATATGTCATTTAAAAATACGTATTAAAGTTTTGATGAAAATATACAACACATGATACAACAATCATATGATGATATCTACGGCACGGTCATTTCTTTTTTTTTACCAAGAAATTGCTGAGGTTCCACAAAATACAAAAAGAGATACAGCTCGGAATTTGACTGCGTATGTGATAGGGCGTTGTATGTGTAGATACACGTGTGTATGGATAATTTATTGAATATTGGGTGTATTCTATACATAATCAGGATTGATAAACCTTTTTGAAGTTTTCAACGTGGCCTTAATTTGTAGATGGTAATCAAACTAAAAATTTGAGACTGCTGGGCACGAACCTAATAAACCGTCCATGCTTTTTGTCACAAATTTTTATCATTTGAACATTCCATCTCAGCTGCTCTTTTCGAAAAGGAGTACAGTTTATCCAGAATCGCATGATTTATTGGCAGGCTTTAGGGCGGCTATGTTATCTAACTAAAATGCAACAGTAAAGGCACGAGGCAAGAACATACTTGGCGGTACTGACTGACTGCGATGCATTCCTTTCCAGGAAAGGCAAGGGTGTTGCACATAAGTTTCTGATGGTGGCATTGGTTGGTAGGGCTACGGCTAGATACTTGACTTGTAATTTCCATTAGAATAAAAATAAAATAAATGTAGAAGAGCCACATTTCATTTTGTTGCTACCGCGGGATGACCTGGCCCTGGCTCTAAAACTAACAATATGTCCGAAATTCAAAGCCACAGGCATTGTACGTGTGGTGTGATGTAATGATTGATTGGGCGGGCATACAAAACTTGCGTAAACGTCTTGTGGTACGAAATTATCAGATCACAAGTATTTCAGCAAAGATTGATATGTGAGCAGAGCTGCATAATGAAGAACCAAGAAAAGAAAAAAAGAATTGGAAATAAAAACCTTGTTGAAAAAAGGGTCTGAGTATTGCAATTAATAAATTATAAGTGTCGAGTTAAAAATTTTTATTTTTTCAAATTTTTTAAGCCATGTCTTGCTGTTTATTTGCACGCACACTCGCTCGCTGGCTCGCTGGCACACGGTCTTAATTCAATCTATCATATATATATATATATATTTGTTTTTGTTTATTTTATGCATATATTTATATATATATGGAATATAATATATATTCAATAAATATGGTCTATATATGGAATATATTCTATATGTATAAAATAAATGTCTTTGTATAATTTTTTAATTAAATCCGTTTTTTCTTCATCAGCTATCTTCAATGACGTTAAATGTAACCGGTCAGTGATATGTTCGTTTTGTTGGAGTTTGTTCGTTTTTCGCCAGTTGTTCGCTTTGATGAGCAATTTCGTTTCAACTTTTTTTCAGTTGTTCATACTTTGATAAAGACGCAATGCAGACTCTGGCGCATGCGTTGGTGCACTCACGTGTCGATTATTGCAATAGTTTATTTTATGGACTTCCGGCTAGATCCATCAAAATTCTGCAATCGATACAAAACCGTACTGCCTGGATTGTGGCTGGATGTCGATGGTATGATCATGCCACACCGATCCTGAGTGATTTGCATTGGTTGCCCATAAATAAATAATAGCATCAATAAAAATGCAATAGGTGAATTTCAGTATGTTGAGGATGATAAAATCAACGAAAGTTTTAATGAAGCATCTGGTAAAGGTAAGCCTGCTAAAATTGGAAATGAGGAGCGATCGGTGGTTCTGGGAGTTTCAAATATCAGATCTATAATAACAAAATTCAGCTCTATTTATGGTTTGATTCACGAAGGCCTAGACATCTTTGTTTTGACGGAGAGCTGGCATGGTTCGGCAGATAATATTTCCATTGGGTTATCAATGCCACTTGGCTAACAGTTTGTAGACCGTTTAAGATCGCACGACCCACATCATGGAGGTTTAATCATTTTTTTCCGATCAATTTTTAGATATAAAAAGATCACTCTGCCACTGGTTACTGCTTTTGAGATTCTGGCGCTGAAACTTAAAATTAATGAATTAGATTATATCCTACTGGCAATTTACAGACCTGGATCTGAACAATTAACGACATCATTTTTTGATGAACTGATTTCTGTCTTAGAATGTGTTACAATCATTAGTTCCAGTATTTTGTTAGCGGGAGATTTTAACATTCACATGGAGAAATCGAACAATTCAAACGTCGTTAATTTACGTGAAATATTTGAAATGTTTCAGTTGATCAACCACATAGATGAACCAACGCATATTCTAGGAGGAACGCTCGATCTGATTGTGACGTCACACAATATAGCTGTCAGTGAAGCAAAGGTTTATCCTAGTGGAATCTATTCTGATCATGGTTTGGTACAGGTTAGTTTATCAATAAAATTGACAAAGTCTCTGAAAGCAAAAAGATTGATACGACTCTGGAATCATTTTGATGAGAAAGCTTTCGCTGAGCAGGTACTTGAGTCTCCAGTATCCAGACCGTGTAAAACTGATGATGTAAATGCAGAATTTGGTTTATTCAGTGACGAGGTAAGGAGAATTGTTGATAGGGTTGTTCCTCTTGTACTTGTGCTGCCTGGGCGCCATCATGTTGCACCGTGGTTTGATGATGATTGCAAGGCTTCAAAACGGAAATCTAGAAAAAAAGAAAAAATTTTTAGAAAAAGTTGTAAATTGTCTGATAAAAATGAATGGATATTGGCCCTTAAAGAAAAAACTGAAATTTATTCAAACAAACGTAAAGTATATTGGAAGAAAGTTGTCAATGAAAACAGTAAAACTCCAAAAAGCTTGTGGAGGGTGGTTAATAAAATTTTTCTAAACAGTCACAGTGAAGGCACTAAACGCGAATTCAATGATCTCAATGCTGGCCAGTTCATGACTTTCTTTAATGAAAAAATTAAAGTGATAAAACAGGGGATTGACACTGAAAATCAATCTTGTCTTAACAGTGATGATCATGGATGTCAGCAGTTGTTTTCGACTTTTCGGGCGGTGTTTGAGGCTGATGTCAGGAAAGAAGTGCTTCATTCACCTACAAAGTCCTGTCAACTAGATATTTTACCAACTCGTTTTTTTAAAAAGCATTTTGAATTGTTTTGTCCATTTATAACCAGTTTGATAAATCTGTGCATGAGGGTAGGTTGCTTCCCCACACTCTTGTAAGCATGCAATTGTTGTGCCGTTGTTGAAAAAAAGTGATGCAGATCCAGATGACGTCAGTAATTGTCGACCAGTCAGTAATCTATCATTTATATCAAAACTCATTGAAAGAATGGTGTCGAGACAATTGCTTGCTCATTTGAATGATAATAATCTCATGCCTGCACATCAATCCGGTTTCAAACGATTTCACTCTACTGAAACTGCCCTGCTGCATGTTCTCTCAGGGGTTTATGCTGAGATGGATGCTCAAAACATTTCCTTGTTGGCATTTTTGTTGACATGAGCTCGGCTTTCGACTGTGTCAATCATGAAATGTTACTGCTCAGGCTATATCAAAATTTTTTGGAATATCTGGGGAAATAATAAATTGGCTCAGAAGCTACTTGATTGGTCAAACACAGCAGGTTTCGTTAAACGGGAGTTTGTCCTGCGTCAGTGTGGTTCGCTCTGGTGTGCCGCAGGGATCTGTTTTGGGTCCTTTATTGTTTCTGCTTTATACATCTGATGTGCTGAAGATAATTGATTCATATGATTTTAAAAGCCATGCATATGCAGACGACATTCAAATTATGTTATCAGGTAAACTGAAGTTATTTCAAGACGAGATTACGAGATTCATTGAATGTATGGCGGAGGTTAATCTGTGGATGTCGAGAAATGAATCAAAGCTTAACCAGGGTAAAACAAAATTTCTTCCTTTTGGTACCTGGCAGCAGTTGGCGGACTTGGATATAAATTCAGTTGTTACGAATGATAAAAAAATAGATTTCTGTAAAGCAGTGTCGAACCTAGGTTTTATAATTGATTCAAACCTAACAATGAAATCTCATTTAAAGATGATCTCTATATCATGCTTGGCACAGATTAGAAGAATGAAACAAATTCGAGAATCACTTGATAAAGACGCAATGCAGACTCTGGCGCATGCGTTGGTGCACTCACGTGTCGATTATTGCAATAGTTTATTTTATGGACTCCCGGCTAGATTCATCAAAATTCTGCAATCGATACAAAACCGTACTGCCTGGATAGTGGCTGGATGTCGATGGTATGATCATGCCACACTGATCCTGAGTGATTTGCATTGGTTGCCCATAAATAAAAGAATTGTTTTTAAAATTTCTGTCACAGTTTTCGAATCACTAAATGGTCTGGCTCCAAAATATTTATCAGATAAACTGAAATTAAAAATGTCGATCGCATCTGGTGTGCGTCTGAGGTCTGACGATTCGAA